>NC_021162.2:23703384-23705564 GCF_000331145.2 Cicer arietinum | reverse complement strand
AATTTTGGTTGTGTAATAACACACTTATTTAAAAACTTAGAAAAATAAGAGATTTTAAATATTAACATAATTAATTTAGGACAAAGATATTTTAATAAGAACAGGAAGGGATAGTAGCAATAAATAAGTAATGCCCAAGGGTCAAAATGGGTAATTTCTTCCATTTTCCATCTAATCAAACTAGACATCCTCTAATCAGAAATCCTCTGATTAGATTTCCTCTGATATTACATTCCTCTGATCAGATTACATTTAATCTAGATTTACCCTACTTTTGAATTTATCTAATCAGATTATATCTAACCCAAACTCCCTCCAACTAGACTTTATCTAGTTAGACTTCCTCTAATAAGAACTTCCTTATTCCAGATTTCCTTTATAACTACTTCTCTAATCAAACTTCCTCAGTTAAAAGTTTTCCTTTTGATAAAAACTTTGGCACATTTTCACTTCCAAGTTCCACCTCAAGTTTTAAATTATCTAATATAATTAGAGGATGAATCTGGTACTCACTGTATCTAGCAAATTGTAGCAGATAAGACGGCTTGAGGCATGAATTCAGACATCAAAGAATAAGGTTCTATAGTTATGTGTGTTGAAGTTGAAATTCATTTTATTTATTAGTACAACAGAGGATGTTTTGCAAACACTGTACCATTTAGTTACAATGACATTTCAATGATCATACTTTTCAAAACTTATGTGATTGCCTCTAGAATTTATAAATGTATGAATTTGTACCTTTTCTAGATACATGGTTTATGTTATTAGAGTTTATGTACTTGTTCATTGTTTTTTTAGTGATTATTGTTCTCCCACATTTTAAAATAATGTAAAAAACTTATACTATAATTGAAATTTGTAACTAAAATATTACTATAATAAATCTCTCAACTTTTGTCCTTAACCCCTAGTCCAACTGGTGAATGCCGATATTTTTAGGTTGGACGTCTTGTCTCGAGTTTAAATCCAGGAGTTAACAATTTTGTGCGTTAATTATGGTATAATTTACCATCTCTTCGAAAATAAAATAAAAACCTCTCAAGTTTTGGTTTTAATTGAAATAAAGGATACCAAAATGCTTAATGCACTTTTAAAACATAAATTGTAAATTTGTGAAATATATTAATTCACCTACCACACAAATTTCGAGGACGAAATTTCTTTAACGAGGGGAGAAATGTAACACCCCAAAATTTTATAATAAATTATTTTCTTAATTAAACATTATTTTAGATAAATAATTTGATGTTATATTTATTTATTTTATAATTTTAAATATTCTCTAATGATGATAGTATTTTAATTTGAGTATGTAAAATATATAAGTATAATTATAGTGATTATTTTGAATATGAGAATCTTAATGATTGATGTATTTTAAAAAGATTAATTACTTGATTTTATAAAATATTAGTTTTGAAATATTGGTAATATTTTATAAATTAAATTATGTTTAAAAAGAAAATTAAAAGAAATGAACAAGATGTGTTTTGTGGATTAGGCCTCTATACAAGAGTAAAATTTAACTAATTAATTAATTAATAATTATTAATAATAATAATAATAATAAAGAAAAAGAATAAGAGATCATGAGAACAAAATACCCTAAATTATTTTTGTTATTATAAACATTATTATATTATTATATGTGTATTTGTTGGAATGTAATAATTCTTTACGTATTTATTTTTATGTTTCTTCTTATTTAAAATTATTAAAATTAATATATTTATTTGATTTTAAAAGTAAATTTATTAATTTTAAAATGTTTTATTTTAACTATAATATGCCATTATTACTGCTACCCACATCTTTCATAATTAAATATATTTTTATCATATGTAAATAATGATTAAGTTATTGAAAATGTTTTAAAAAGAATAACAATAAAATAAGATAAGATTTAAAGATATACTCTTACGTTTGTTTTTCTAGATAATATATATATATATATATATATATAATTTGAAATTTATATAATATAATGGTTATTACAAACAATCTGTCGTTTAAAAATTTGTTTGCCGATCGCTACCTAATCATAGTAACACTTTATGTGTTATTAACTCATATACACTTATACCTAATACCTAATGTTTATATAATAATATGAGCGCACAGCCGCCACTCTTGTAAATATATCGTTTTGAAATAAGGATTTTGTCGTAAATTAAAAT
>NC_021162.2:23699226-23699562 GCF_000331145.2 Cicer arietinum | reverse complement strand
TCTTGAAAACCTTTTTTTTCTTTTTATTGTCCCATATAAATTTCTCCCCGCAATTTATATCACTTCATTTTATTAAATTATTCCTTTGATAATTTTTTTTCTTTTAATTGTAACCAAAATTGTTGACAAAAATATTATTAGATTTTGACATTAATTAATCACAAAAAAAAAAATATTGGCATTCAAATTATTTCTTTTCTATTATCTTCTCACTTTAACTTTATTCAATTTCGTTCAAAAGTTTCTATGACTAAAAAAAAAAGAGAAAATCAACGAGTAAAAACCATCTGGCTTTCTTCTAACCATTTATCATAGAATCATGACTACGCCTTCATT
>NC_021162.2:23691146-23699214 GCF_000331145.2 Cicer arietinum | reverse complement strand
CAGATACTCAAAGCAACATTTAGAACGTGAGAAACCACATTCGCTTTGTGTCTGGGAATTTGATGTATTTTAAACTTCTAGTCCTTATTGTAAATTGTAGTACTATGTAGTTATTTCTATAGTTATCTTGATTTCGTGATGGTATTGACCTAGAAAAATTATTTTAATTTGTCAAGCGAGTTTTTATTTGTGTAGAATCAATTTTTGTGCAATGAAAAATTGCTTCTTAATGTCTAGATCATATTTCAATTGAAAATGTATATTATTATGATTCAATCGATTAGAAATAGTTTTAGGATGATTTTAACGATTGAAGTTAGTTTTATGAAAATTTTATGGCTTAAAAGTAAATTTTGATACGTTTTATGGGTGGGAGATCATTTGTAAAGTGCTAAAGTGTTTCGAAAAGTATTTGTCTTGACCAAGTTGTGTAGTGAATTTTGGGAAAATAATTTAATTTAGCTTGAAAATCAAAATTTTGGTGATTTTAGAATATGTTAAGAAAATTCATCCCAAAATATCCTATTATGAAAAATTGAATTTATGACTTCTAAATGGTTAGAAATGATTATCTAAGTGTTAGGATTTGGAGATAAATTTTTTATGATATGTAGTTTATTTCTAAACAATTTCTAAAGCTAGGAAAATGAGAAAATTATTATTTTTTCCTATTTTAATTTACAATAATATTTTTTTTATAAATAATTGAATTATGGAATTTTGATTTTATGTGGTCATAGTTTTATTTTAATATCTAAGTATTGGAATTTTTACTTTTAATTATTTATTATTAATTGATCTTTTAAGAGTGGGGTTATACTGTCATTTTATTGGAACAATAATAGCAGTTGTCATGGGCTGTTTATTATGCACGATCACTTAATTTTTATATTTTTGGGTGTTGACTTATGAAAGAAACAATTTAAGCGAATTTTTAAAGTTTAAAAAATTTAATGAATAGTTAGTTCTTTTGTGGAAATGTGTAGCTATTTAAGATATTCTAATTTTTATTTCTTGTTTAGTGAACCTTTAGGCAACCTCTCAACTTTTTTTAAGAGTAGGAGTAGTTTGTTTGAAACTAAGAATGAGTGGTAAATCATTTGGTGGAGGTGTGGACTTAGTGGAGCTAAGACCGATGTGCGTGGATTAAGATTTTATTGTTAGGAAATAAAGCAGCCTAGGTAAGGGCATTTCCTCATACAAATTTTAGTTAGACTATTGGTTTGATGGTATGAAATAGATAATTTTGGTTGTGTAATAACACACTTATTTAAAAACTTAGAAAAATAAGAGATTTTAAATTTTAAGATAATTAATTTAGGACAAAGATATTTTAATAAGAACAGGAAGGGATAGAAGCAATAAATAAGTAATGCCCAAGGGTAAAATGGGTAATTTTTTTCCATTTTCCATCTAATCAAACCAGAATCCTCTAATCAGAATTCCTCTGATTAGATTTCCTCTGATATTACATTCGACTGATCAGATTACATTTGATCTAGATTTACCCTAGTTTTGAATTTATCTAATCAGATTATATCTAACCCAAACTCCCTCCAACTAGACTTTATCTAGTTAAACTTCCTCTAATAAGAACTTCCTTATTCCAGATATCCTTTATCACTACTTCTCTAATCAGACTTCCTCAGTTAGAAGTTTTCATTATGATAAAACTTTGGCACATTTTCACTTCCAAGTTCCACCTTAAGCTTTAAATTATCTAATATAATTAGAGGATGAATCTGGTACTCACTGTATCTGGCAAATTGTAGCAGATAAGACGGCTTGAGGCATGAATTCAGACATCAAAGGATAAGGTTCTATAGTTATGTGTGTTGAAGTTGAAATTCATTTTATTTATTAGTACAACAGAGGATGTTTTGCAAACTCTAAACCATTTAGTTACAATGACATTTCAATGATCGTACTTTTCAAAACTTATATGATTGCCTCTAGAATTTATAAATGTATGAATTTGTACCTTTTCTAGATACATGGTTATGGTTATTAGAGTTTATGTACTTGTTCATTGTTTTTTTAGTGATTACTGTTCTCCCACATTTTAAAATAATGTAAAAAACTTATACTATAATTGAAATTTGTAACTAAAATATTACAATAATAAATCTCTCAACTTTTGTCCTTAAGCCCTAGTCCAACTGGCGAATGCCGATATTTTTAGGTTGGACGTCTTGTCTCGAGTTTAAATCCAGGAGTTAACAATTTTGTGCGTTAATTATGGTATAATTTACCATCTCTTCGAAAATAAAATAAAAACCTCTCATGTTTTGGTTTTAATTGAAATAAAGGATACCAAAATGCTTAATGCACTTTTAAAACATAAATTGTAAATTTGTGAAATTTATTAACTATATTTTGATATGCTTTTACATTAAATATAGAGCAACTATCATATTTTTGTTCTAGGTTTCAAAACCTGGACAAAACTTGGATCTCAAGCAATCAAGCAAAGATTGATCACATCATACAAGACTTGAAGATTATATGTAAATGTGTCTAGTGTCCATAGTGTTTATTAGTTAGATTCATCATTATAATTTCACACATCTAATATTTGCCAATTAAAAATGAAATCATAAAATAAGTATGTTAATCAATCAATTGGGAAATCAATTGGGCAATCGATTTTCTGAGTTATAGAACCAAGTTTTAACTAAGTCAATCGATTGGGAAATCGCTGATATCAGACCTGTGTTCTATAATCAAAGGAAATCGATTGAACAATCGATTGATATACTTTTCTTAAGGTACAAGATTTCTACTAATCAATTGGTTAATCGATTTTTTTGATTCACATAACAAAGCTTTAACTGAGACAATCGATTGGATAATCGATTACTTAAAAATGTTTTATCAGACCTGTGTTCTGTGATTAAACAAAATCGATTGGATAATCGATTGCATAAATGAATCAGTTTATCATTTATCAGAGACATACTACATATTCGATTGGCACATCGATTGTAACTATATAACTGATTTACAAGAAGAAATCAGTCGATTGGGAAATCGATTTGATTAACTAACTGAGTTATAGGAGGAAATCAGTCGATTGGCAAATCGATTGGATTGAGTATCTGAGTTACAGGGAGACATTAGCCCATTGCCAAATCGATTATGTTAGTAAACATGAATCGACTGAGTAATCGATTGTTTGATCTTACACTTTGAACAAAACAATTATAAATCGATTACTCAATCGACTCTGAGATGAACTGAGTATAAATTTCTGATTTATGCATTAAAAACATGGATTAGCAAATCGATTAGTTCATTTGTTTTCAAGAATTTAAAGAAAAACAAGAAATGCGAAATCGATTGGGAAATCGATTAAGCTGATAATACACATTAATAAATCGATTGGGATATCGATTTGTCTAAGTTTTTCTGAAACTATATAAAATGAATCAATCACAATTTTCATAATACTAACAGAATACATAGAAAGAACTGAACTTTTCAAATAATCAACTTTGAGAGAAATTGTTATAAATCACAAAACTCTATTGGCAAATATTATGTGTGAGATTTGATAGTGATTGAATAAAGAGTTTTCAACCTTTTTTTTTAAAGAATTTATCTTTGTAAAAGAAAGTGTGTAGAAATCCAGTATTGTAACTGGTGGTTATCTTTTAGGTTGTGTGATCATCTAAAGGAGACCTCAATTTGATCTTGCTAGAGCTTGGCGAGTAGCTCTTAGGGATAAATTGGTTTTGTAGAAGATTGATGTTGAGTTGGATGCATAGGCTGGGAATTGCTGGAAAGTTTGTAAACATACTCAAATCATTTCTAATAAAGGCTGAAATCGGTAATTGATTCCAGGACTAGACGTAGACTATCAAACGGATAGTCGAACCAGTATAAAAATCAAGGGTGCACACTTTTCTATCTCTATACTCTTTATTTTGATAATGCATGTGTTCTTGAATCTTAGTTTTGAATAAATTTTTGAATCTTTTACTGTTAAATTGGAATTAATATTAAACAAGTTGGTTTTGATATTAAGTTCATCACTTAGGAAAGAATTAGATAATCTAGTTAAAAATATTGTATAAAACTTCCTAAGGATAGAGGTCATTTACACCAGCAATTGGCATCAAGAGCCTGATCTTTTAGACTAAGTTCTCAAAAAGAAAATGACTTCTATTGAATTCTTGGGTGAAGGTGCCTCTTTAGCTAGACCCCTGCGTTTAATGGGTCTGCTTACATGCACTGGAAAGAAAGAATGCTTATCTTTCTAGAGGCAAGTGGGCTTGACATCTTAGATGCAGTAGAAAATGGTCCTTATGTGCCTAAACTTGCTTGCTCTGATGGATCATTTATCAAGAAACGAAGAGCTGATTGGTCTGATGATGATAAGAAAAAAGTTGGCTATAATGCAAAAGCCAAAAATATAATAACTTCTGCTTTAAGTGCTGATGAGTTTTTCAGGGTATCAAATTGCAAAACTACCAAAGAAATGTGGGATACACTTCAAGAAACTCATGAAGACACAACTGATGTCAAGAGGGCCAGAACTAATACTCTGATGCATGAATATGAACAAGAGAATGGCAATGAGCAACAAATAGGAAAAGTAATGAGGTGCTTGACAAGAGAATGGCAACCTAAGGTCACTGCAATTGCTGAATCAAAGAAGCTTGGAAGCATGACCATTGCCACCCTATTTGGCAAGCTCAGAGAGCATGAAATGGAGCTGCACAGATTAAATGAGTCAGAGCAAACATATAGGAAAAGAAAAGGACTATCTCTAAAGACTCAAACTCATAAAGTAAAATCTGAACCAGAAACTTGTACTGATGATTCTGAGAGTGAAACTGATGAAGAACCTAAAATCAGAATGCTGGTCAGAAAGTTCAAGAAATTTCTAAAAAAGAAAGGAGTCCAATCAAAGAAACCATCCAGTTCAAGGACAAAAAGCTTCAGCAAGAATGAGACAAATGATAGCAAAGTGATAACTTGCTATGAATGTGGAAAATCAGGCCACATTAGATCTGAATGTTTTCAACTGCAAAACAGAAACAAGTTTGTGAAAGCTAAAGGCAAGGATCAACCATCTTCAAAAACAAAGAGAGCCTACATAGCTTGGAATGACAATGATGAAGAATCTTCTAAAAATTCAGAAGATGAAGAAGCAAACTTGTGTCTAATGGCCAACACTACTTCAGATTCAGACAGTGATGTAAGTACTACCTCTAATCCCTCTTATGAAGAATTGCATGATGCTTTCAATGAATTGCATGATGAACATATTAAGGTAGTCAAACAATTGATTTGCACTAAGAAGATTTTAGAAAAACAGTGCATGATGTATGAAGAAATTAAAAAAGATCATAAGTTGCTTGAAGACATGAATGAACTGTTGAAAAAGGAAGCACTTGATAAACAAACTAGCTGTACTGAACTTGAAAGAAAAGTTGTGTCATTAAAATCTGATTTAGCAAAATTTACAAATGGTAGAAACAACCTGAATGTTCTTCTTGGCAACCAAAAGAATGCTAATGAAAAATCTGGAATTGGTAGAAACAACCTGAATGTTCAAAAGAATCATAAATTTGTTAGATCAAAGTCAATTCATGATGATTTCAGTAAACCAACTCGCAGTACATTCTCTACTTTTTCATGCCATTTTTGTTGCAAAAAAGGACATCTATCATTTAGTTGTAAACTGAAAAAACTTGCTAACAATGGATGGAAACAAGTTTGGAGAGTAAAGAAACCTGTAATTGAGACTAACCCTCAAGGACCCAATTTAAATTGGGTACCTAAAACCAAAGTCTGAATTTTGTTTTGCAGATCTGCTTGACATCCAAAACTCACTCATGGTATCTAGACAGTGGATGTTCCAAGCATATGACTGGAGACAAATCAAAATTTATATCTCTTAATTTAAAAGATGGAGGATATGTAAAGTATGGTGACAACAACAAAGGCAAAATACTTGGTGCTGGAGACATAGGGAGTGAATCAACATGTCATTGAGACTAACCCTCAAGGACCCAATCAAAATTGGGTACCTAGAACCAAAGTCTGAATTTTGTTTTGCAGATCTGCTTGACATCCAAGACACACTCATGGTATCTAGACAGTGGATGTTCCAAGCATATGACTGGAGACAAATCAAAATTTATATCTCTTAATTTAAAAGATGGAGGATATGTAAAGTATGGTGACAACAACAAAGGCAAAATACTTGGTGCTGGAGACATAGGGAGTGAATCAACAACCATAATCAAGGATGTTCTCTATGTAAAAGGTTTGAAGCACAATCTACTTAGCATTAGTCAGCTTTGTGATAAAGGCTACCAGGTATATTTTACATCACATACTTGTACACTTGAGCACAAGGAAGATGATAGCTTAAAATTGGTAGGTGAAAGGGTAAATAATATATATATGATTGATCTTGACTCTTTGCCTGCTAATAATGTTTGCTGTTTGTTATCTAAATCTAATGAAGATTGGTTATGGCATAAGAGAATAACTCACATACATGTAAACCATCTTAACAAACTAGTTAGCAAACAACTACTGATAGGTCTTCCAAACAGAAAATTTCCTAAGGACAAACTGTGTGACTCTTGTGAGAAAAGTAAACTAGTTAAGTCTTCTTTCCCATCAATAGACTTAGTACAAACTGAGACAGTTCTGCAATTTTACAGCTTTTGTTTCTCAAGTAGAACCTAAGAATATAAAGGAAGCTCTCTTGGACAATGATTGGATAATTGCCATGCAAGAAGAGCTTAATCAATTTTAGAGAAACAAAGTATGGATCTTAGTTCCTAAACTAGAAGACAAACATGTCATTGGAACTAGATGGGTGTTTAGGAATAAGATGGATGAGAATGGAGTAATAACAAGGAATAAGGCTAGACTAGTTGCTAAAGGCTACAACCAGGAGGAAGGTATTGATTATGATGAGACTTATGCTCCTGTAGCCAGATTAGAAGCAATTAGGATTTTGCTTGCTTATGCTTGTATCATGGATTTTAAATTGTATCAAATGGATGTAAATGGGGTAATAACTAGGAATAAGGCTAGACTAGTTGCTAAAGGTTACAACCATGAGGAAGGTATTGATTATGATGAGACTTATGCTCCTGTAGCCAGATTAGAAGCAATTAGGATTCTGCTTGCTTATGCTTGTATCATGGATTTTAAATTGTATCAAATGGATGTAAATAGTGCTTTTCTAAATGGAGATATCCAAGAGGAGGTTTATGTTAGTCAAACTCCAGGATTTGAGGATCCTGCTTTTCCAAACCATGTTTATAAACTAACAAAAGCTCTATATGGATTGAAACAAGCTCCAAGAGCTTGGTATGAAAAGCTTAGCAATTTCGCAATTTCCTCATACAACAAATTTTTTTAAGAGGAAATGTTGATAAAACACTCTTTATAAAGAAAAAGGGAAAAGACATTCTGCTTGTCCAAATTTATGTTGATGACATAATCTTTGGATCCACAAACAGTAAGCTTTGCAAAGAATTTGAAAATATAATGAAAGGAAGATTTGAAATGTCCATGATGGGAGAATTAACATTTTTCTTAGGATTTCAAATCAGGCAAAGCAAGAATGGTATTTTCCTAAGTCAAACCAAGTACTGTAATGATCTTTTAAAGAAGTTTGGCTTTGATAAATTTAAACCCATTGATACACCCATGAGTCAAGCTTGTCATTTAGATAAAGATGAAAAGGGAAAATCTGTGGATATGACAATGTTTAGAGGCATGATATGATCTTTATTATATCTTACTGCTAGTAGACCTGACATTATGTTTAGTGTCTGCATGTGTACAAGATACCAAGCCAATCCTAAGGAATCCCATCTAAGTGAAGTCAAAAGAATATTCAGATATCTATTAGGAACCAAACATCTTGGCTTATGGTATCCTAAGGGATCAACTTGCACTCTGGTTGGCTATTCTGGTTCTGATTTTGCTAGTTGCAAATTAGACAGAAAAAGTACATCTGGTATTTGCCATCTATTAGGGAATTCACTTGTATCTTGGCATAACAAGAAACAAAATAGTGTGGCACTTTCAA
>NC_021162.2:23688114-23690394 GCF_000331145.2 Cicer arietinum | reverse complement strand
GATTGAAATCCCTGTATGGTCAATATCTTCAAAACAATCGATTTGGAAGTCGCTGCTGTTATGAGAAGATTTTCTGAACTGATATGCAAATCGATTTGGACATCGATTTATCCATTAAACGTTCACTTAAGAAATCGATTTGAAATATGACTGTTGCAAAAATAACTAGCCGTTGGAGGCAATTGTAACGGAAACCTTTCATTTCACTCCAATAACGGTAACAAAATCGATTGGACAATCGACTTTGTGCACACAAATGTGAAATAAATCGGTTGGACAATCGACTTTGTGCACACAAATCTGAACAGTTCTATATAAATCCCTAAATCGATTTCTCAACCCATTTTCACTATCATTTCACATTTTCACTCTCCCAAACTCGAATTCTCAGTACTTTAATCCTTCTAAATCTTCTCAAACCACTCAAATTTCCAAAATCTCTACAATGGCAAGAGTAAAGCAAACTAGGGAGAAACCACAATCATCTTCTTCAAAATCCATTTCTCTAGATTCTTCCTCAACATCTAGTGGAAGAACACCCTCCCCTCAACCTTCTTCCCCTCCTGCTAAGAGAGTCTTTATACCTACTCATAAGGTATTAACAAAAGATAAAGGGAACGCAATTGCAACTGATCAAGGAACAACAAAAAAGAGGAAGGTTCCTCAATCTGAAAAACTAATGGGGGATGCCATGAAGGGGCCAACCCAGAAAAAGAAGAAAATTGTTCCTTCCCCTCAGCCAAAGAAGACTCTGCCTCCCAAAGGCAAAACTGTTGAAGACACTGCTCTTCCACCTGCTTTCTTAAAAAGGAAAATACATGAGGCACGAACTTTGGATTTTGCCTATTTTGATTCGAATGGTTTCACATTCCAAAACCATCTAAGATTTCATGGTTTGGTAGATTTTCTATCCTGCTCTCTAGAAATCTATCCAAGGCTCATTAGAGCTTTCTACTCCAACTTCAAACTCATAGCATTTGGATTTGAGTCTGAAGTCAAAGGGAAGAAAATCTCCATGACCTTTAGAGAGTTCTCAAGGCTGTCAGGACTGCCATTTTATGGAGAAGATGTGGATGGCAGGACCAATCCTGACTCCACTGATGATGCTTGGGAAACATCAGTGGACAAACTCACAGCAATTCAAGACCTAATGGTTGAAGGATTTGTGGAAGGAATCTCTCTTCCCATTGGTCAAATGAAGATTCAGCACAGATTGCTGATGTATGTGCTAACTAGGATGTTGGTACCTAGATCAGGGAATCATGTTGTAATTCAAAGGCTTGATATCACTCTTCTTTGGGGCCTTTACAAGGAACTGAAGATGAGTTGGGCTTGGATTGTGTTGGCTAACATGTTAGAGTCAGCACAAGGAAAACAAATGCTCCCCTACCCTCAACTAATAACAAAGATTCTGAGACACTTTAAAATTTCAGTTGTCAATGAAGAATATGTCAAAACAAATCTGATTTTTGGGGAATCAACTGTTAACCAAATGCAGTTGAAAATGATAAATGGTATTTGGACAAGGGCACAACCAAATAATGAACAACCTGAGCAAGCTGAACCCCAATTTGAGGTTTTAGCCAAGTTGCTGGAATTTATGGAGTCTCAAGCTAGACACAATGCTAAGGTGGAAGCCTCCCTTGTGCGACTCCAGACAACCCTCAACTCTATTGTTCAGGATGTAGATGCCATCCAAGAACATTTAGGTCTCAAAATATCCTTTGAGGACATAGCTGACATTGGCACACAAGTGGCCAATCAGGAAGATGAACCTCCTTCCCCCAATCAGCCCTATATTAGATTTTTTTTGTTTAGGCTTTTGTTTTCTTTGACTGTTTTGTAAATTTTTCAGTATATCTCTTATTCTATCTTGTATTTTCTTTTTGAATTTAATGACAAAGGGGGAGAATGAATTTAACTTGACTTGTGCTTATGACTTGTGCTTGTGCTTATGCCTGTGCTTATGACTTGTGCTTGTGCTTGTGCTTGTGATTATGCATGTGCTTATGCTTAATGAATACTGAAAATTAAATCTAAAAATGAAATTAATTATGAATGCTAAAATTCAGGGGGAGTTTAAATAAGAATGAATTTGAAATTGAAATGAATTATGAATGCTATAATTCAGGGGGAGTTTAAATAAGGATTATTATAAAGTTAAGGTCTAATGTTGAAATGTAAACTCAAAGTTAAATTGTATGTTTGTCATTTAATCAAAAAGGGGGAGATTGTAAGATATATGCCTTTGTGATTTTAATGTAACTCCCAAACATACAA
>NC_021162.2:23686090-23687220 GCF_000331145.2 Cicer arietinum | reverse complement strand
AAATCGATTTGATTAAGTAACTGAGTTACAGGAGGAAATCAGTCTATTGGCAAATCGATTGGATTGAGTATCTGAGTTACAGGGAGACATTAGCCCATTGCCAAATCGATTATGTTAGTAAACATGAATCGACTAAGTAATCAATTGTTTGATCTTACACTTTGAAAAAAACAATTATAAATCGATTATTCAATCGACTCTGAGATGAACTGGGTATAAATTTCTGATTTATGCATTAAAAACATGGATTAGCAATTCGATTAGTTCATCTGTTTTCAAGAATTTAAAGAAAAACAAGAAACGCGAAATCGATTGGGAAATCGATTAAGCTGATAATACACATTAATAAATCGATTGGCAAATCGATTTGTCTAAGTTTTTCTGAAACTATATCAAATGAATCAATCACAATTTTCATAATAATAACAGAATACATAGAAAGAACTGAACTTTTCAAATAATAAACTTTGAGATAAATTGTTATAACTCACAAAACTCTATTGGCAAATATTATGTGTGAGATTTTATAGTGATTGAATAAAGTGTTTTTAGCCTTTTTTTTTAAAGAAATTATCTTTGTAAAAGAAAGTGTGTAGAAATCCAGTATTGTAATTGGTGGTTATCTTTTAGGGTGTGTGATCATCTAAAGGAGACCTCAATTTGATCTTGCTAGAGCTTGGCGAGTAGCTCTTAGGGATAAATTGGATTTGTAGAAGATTGATGTTGAGTTGGATGCATAGGCTGGGAATTGCTAGAAAGTCTGTAAACATACTCAAATCATTTCTAATAAAGGCTGGAATCGGTAATTGATTCCAGTTCTGGACGTATACTATCAAATGGATAGTCGAACCAGTATAAAAATCAAAGGTGCACACTTTTCTATCTCTATACTCTTTATTTTGATAATGCATGTGTTCTTGAATCTTAGTTTTGAATAAATTTTTGAATCTTTTACTGTTAAATTGGAATTAATATTAAACAAGTTGGTTTTGATATTAAGTTCATCACTTAGGAAAGAATTAGATAATCTAGTTGAAAATATTGTATAAAACTTCCTAAGGATAGAGGTCATTACACCAACAATTGGTATCAGAGCCTGATCTTTTAGACTAGTTCTCAAAAAGAAAATG
>NC_021162.2:23680897-23685321 GCF_000331145.2 Cicer arietinum | reverse complement strand
TATAGATAATTTAAATTAAATTAATTCAATACTATTTTTGTTATATAATTTATTATGTTCATCTCTATATTTTAAAAATTAGTAAAGAATGGGATGTGCGACCTTTTATTATAAAGATTTACTTTTGTTGGAATAGTATAAGAAAACTAAATAGGTCATTTTAATGTAACAGTAAAAAATATTTATAAATATTATATGTATTTATTAGTAATTGAATTTATTTATTATTTAAAATCAAATTCATTTTATTTAAATAATTAGAATTATTATTTTATATAATTATGTTGGCTAGGAATTATATGATGACTAGATCTTGGATGATTATATTGTATTATGGGTTGTTGTCTATTTTTTTTATATAGTTACTTTAGAAAATTATAAAATATATTGGTTGGATGTTGTTTGTGTTAATTATCATCTTTCTGTTATCTATTGTAATAATAATTTGTCTCGCTTTATTTATTTAAATGATAAAGTTACTAGTTAAACTATTTTACAAATTAGAATTTATAAAAAATATTGGGGTTTTGTGTTATCTTGGGCCAAAGAACAATAAAGCTAGGAGGTATTGCTGTTACCCCATCTTTGTTGTTTCATCCATCTTAGTCAACAACAAAAAAGTGTCTTGAAAACCTTTTTATTTTATTTTATTGTCCCATAAAAATTTCTCCTCGCAATTTATATCACTTCAATTTATTAAATTATTCCTTTGATAAATTTTTTTTTCTTTTAATACTAACCAAAATTGTTGACAAAAATATTATTAGATTTTAACATTAATTAACCACACAAAAAATCTTGGCATTCAAATTATTTCTTTTCTATTATCTTATCACTTTAACTTTATTCAATTTCGTTCAAAAGTTTCTATGACAAAAAAAAAAAAAAGAAAATCAACGAGTAAAAACCATCTGGCTTTCTTCTAACCATTTATCATAAAATCATGACTACGCCTTCATTCACAATTGTACCGAGATGGTTTGATAGTTGGCTCAAAACGTACGAGTCTTGGAATCCAAAGGTCAGATACTCAAAGCAACATTTAGAACGTGAGAAACCACATTCACTTTCTGTCTGCGAATTTGATGTATTTTAAACTTCTAGTCCTTATTGTAAATTGTAATACTATGTAGTTATTTCTATAGTTATCTTGATTTCGTGATGGTATTGACCTAGAAAAATTATTTTAATTTGTCAAACGAGTTTATTTGTGTCAAGAATCAATTTTTGTGCAATGAAAAATTGCTTCTTAATGTCTAGATCATATTTCAATTGAAAATGTATATTATTATGATTCAATCGATTAGAAATAGTTTTAGGATGATTTTAACGATTGAAGTTAGTTTTTTGGAAATTTTATGGCTTAAAAGTAAATTTTGATATGTTTTATGGGTGGTAGATCATTTGTAAAGTGCTAAAGTGTTTAGAAAAGTATTTGTCTTGACCAAGTTGTGTAGTGAATTTTGGGAATATAATTTAATTTAGCTTGAAAATCAAAATTTTGGTGATTTTAGAATTTGTTAAGAAAATTCATCCCAAAATATCCTATTATGAAAAATTGAGTTTATGACTTCTAAATGGTTAGAAATGATTATCTAAGTGTTAGGATTTTTAGATAAATTTTTTAAGATATGTAGTTTATTTCTAAACAATTTCTAAAGCTAGGAAAATGAGAAAATTATTATTTTTTCCCATTTTAAATTATAAATAAATGAATTATGGAATTTTGATTTTATGTGGTCATAGTTTTATTTTAATATCTAAGTATTGGAATTTTTACTTTTAATTATTTATTATTAATTGATCTTTTAAGAGTGGGGTTATACTGTCATTTTATTGGAACAATAATAGCAGTTGTCATGGGCTGTTTATTATGCACGATCACTTAATTTTTATATTTTTGGGTGTTGACTTATGAAAGAAACAATTTAAGCGAATTTTTAAAGTTTAAAAAATTTAATGAATAGTTAGTTCTTTTGTGGAAATGTGTAGCTATTTAAGATATTCTACGTTTTATTTCTTGTTTAGTGAACCTTTAGGCAACCTCACAACTTTTTTTAAGAGTAGGAGTAGTTTGTTTGAAACTAAGAATGAGAGGTAAATCATTTGGTGGAGGTGTGGACTTAGTGGAGCTAAGACCGATGTGCGTGGATTAAGATTTTATTGTTAGGAAATAAAGCAGCCTAGGTAAGGGCATTTCCTCATACAAATTTTAGTTAGACCGTTGGTTTGATGGTATGAAATAGATAATTTTGGTTGTGTAATAACACACTTATTTAAAAACTTAGAAAAATAAGAGATTTTAAATATTAACATAATTAATTTAGGACAAAGATATTTTAATAAGAACAGGAAGGGATAGTAGCAATAAATAAGTAATGCCCAAGGGTCAAAATGGGTAATTTCTTCCATTTTCCATCTAATCAAACCAGACATCCTCTAATCAGAATTCCTCTGATTAGATTTCCTCTGATATTACATTCCTCTGATCAAATTACATTTGATCTAGATTTACCCTAATTTTGAATTTATCTAATCAGATTATATCTAACCCAAACTCCCTCCAACTAGACTTTATCTAGTTAGACTTCCTCTAATAAGAACTTCCTTATTCCAGATTTCCTTTATCACTACTTCTCTAATCAAACTTCCTCAGTATAAAAGTTTTCCTTTTGATAAAACTTTGGCACATTTTCACAACCAAGTTCCACCTCAAGCTTTAAATTATCTAATATAATTAGAGGATGAATCTGGTACTCACTGTATCTAGCAAATTGTAGCAGATAAGACGGCTTGAGGCATGAATTCAGACATCAAAGAATAAGGTTCTATAGTTATGTGTGTTGAAGTTGAAATTCATTTTATTTATTAGTACAACAGAGGATGTTTTGCAAACACTATACCATTTAGTTACAATGACATTTCAATGATCGTACTTTTCAAAACGTATATGATTGCCTCTAGAATTTATAAATGTATGAATTTGTACCTTTTCTAGATACATGGTTATCGTTATTAGAGTTTATGTACTTGTTCATTGTTTTTTTAGTGATTACTGTTCTCCCACATTTTAAAATAATGTAAAAAACGTATACTATAATTGAAATTTGTAACTAAAATATTACTATAATAAATCTCTCAACTTTTGTCCTTAAGCCCTAGTCCAACTGGCGAATGCCGATATTTTTAGGTTGGACGTCTTGTCTCGAGTTTAAATCCAGGAGTTAACAATTTTGTGCGTTAATTATGGTATAATTTACCGTCTCTTCGAAAATAAAATAAAAACCTCTCAAGTTTTGGTTTTAATTGAAATAAAGGATACCAAAATGCTTAATGCACTTTTAAAACATAAATTGTACATTTGTGAAAATTATTAACTATATTTTGATATGCTTTTACATTAAATATAGAGCAACTATCATATTTTTGTTCTAGGTTTGACAATCATATGCGCAAATACAACTATATGGTGTAAAAGGGTTTGCACTAACACACTGTCCAAAACCATTTTTATTCGGATATTTTAAATAGCACGTCTTCCTGCATGCTGGGAGTAAACATGAATCTTTTGAGATGAGTTCGATACATCTTTTTTGTTGTCCATTCGCACCACTAGTCATAACTATAACAGTTTAAATAAAACCAGATTATTAGAAAAAAAATAAAATCTTGTTTATTTAACGTAATGAAAACTATCAACAAAAATAGGTGCAAAAATATTTGTTACAAAAATTTTATACCTGAAAAAATAACGGCAAAGGAGATGAATAGAAAGAAATGAAATTTACCCATTTCAAATAGCTACAATATCAATAGCAATATGAATTATTGTTGTTTCTTTACTCTATGATATATCATTGTAAAAATAAAATCAAGGCTTTATAGATAAACAACCAACATTATTAATCATCTAATAAAAGAACTCAACTTTAAAGTTTTCTAAAAGTTTGAATACACCCCTTTAATAATATTTAGGATTAAAATAATATAAAAAAGTATCTTGAAAACCTTTTTTTTCTTTTTATTGTACCATAAAAATTTCTCCTCGCAATTTATATCACTTCATTTTATTAATTATTCCTTTGATAATTTTTTTTCTTTTAATAGTATCCAAAATTGTTCACAAAAATATTATTAGATTTTAACATTAATTAACCACAAAAAAAATATCTTGGCATTCAAATTATTTCTTTTCTATTATCTTCTCACTTTAACTTTATTCAATTTCGTTCCAATCTTGAAATTTCAATTTTATATTGCTTTAATTAATATACTTTTCCTTTTCTTTGGAGATATCTAAACCATAACAGGAAGAATATATTTATTCTCGAAAGAAAATTTTAAGACATCAATTATATATGTAATTTAAATTAAATTAATTCAATACTATTATTGTTATATAATTTATTATGTTCATCTCTATA
>NC_021162.2:23678207-23680877 GCF_000331145.2 Cicer arietinum | reverse complement strand
CAATTGGACCAAGATGATTTGATAGTCGGCTCGAAACATACGAGTCTTGGAATCCAAAGGTCAGATACTCATAACAACATTTAGAACGTGAGAAACCACATTCACTTTGTTTCTGCGAATTTGATGTATTTTAAACTTCTAGTCCTTATTGTAAATTGTAGTACTATGTAGTTAATTCTATAGTTATCTTGATTTCGTGATGGTATTGACCTAGAAAAATTATTTTAATTTGTCAAACGAGTTTATTTGTGTCAAGAATCAATTTTTGTGCAATGAAAAATTGCTTCTTAATGTCTAGATCATATTTCAATTGAAAATGTATATTATTATGATTCATTCGATTAGAAATAGTTTTAGGATGATTTTAACGATTGAAGTTAGTTTTTTGGAAATTTTATGGCTTAAAAGTAAATTTTGATATGTTTTATGGGTGGTAGATCATTTGTAAAGTGCTAAAGTGTTTAGAAAAGTATTTGTCTTGACCAAGTTGTGTAGTGAATTTTGGGAATATAATTTAATTTAGCTTGAAAATCAAAATTTTGGTGATTTTAGAATTTGTAAAGAAAATTCATCCCAAAATATCCTATTATGAAAAATTGAGTTTATGACTTCTAAATGGTTAGAAATGATTATCTAAGTGTTAGGATTTGGAGATAAATTTTTTAAGTTATGTAGTTTATTTCTAAACAATTTCTAAAGCTAGGAAAATGAGAAAATTATTATTTTTCCCCATTTTAATTTACAATAATATTTTTTTTATAAATAATTGAATTATGGAATTTTGATTTTATGAGGTCATAGTTTTATTTTAATATCTAAGTATTGGCATTTTTACTTTTAATTATTTATTATTAATTGATCTTTTAAGAGTGGGGTTATACTGTCATTTTATTGGAACAATAATAGCAGTTGTCGTGGGCTGTTTATTATGCACGATCACTTAATTTTTATATTTTTGGGTGTTGACTTATGAAAGAAACAATTTAAGCGAATTTTTAAAGTTTAAAAAATTTAATGAATAGTTAGTTCTTTTGTGGAAATGTGTAGCTATTTAAGATATTCTACGTTTTATTTCTTGTTTAGTGAACCTTTAGGCAACCTCACAACTTTTTTTAAGAGTAGGAGTAGTTTGTTTGAAACTAAGAATGAGAGGTAAATCATTTGGTGGAGGTGTGGACTTAGTGGAGCTAAGACCGATGTGCGTGGATTAAGATTTTATTGTTAGGAAATAAAGCAGCCTAGGTAAGGGCATTTCCTCATACAAATTTTAGTTAGACCGTTGGTTTGATGGTATGAAATAGATAATTTTGGTTGTGTAATAACACACTTATTTAAAAACTTAGAAAAATAAGAGATTTTAAATATTAACATAATTAATTTAGGACAAAGATATTTTAATAAGAACAGGAAGGGATAGTAGCAATAAATAAGTAATGCCCAAGGGTCAAAATGGGTAATTTCTTCCATTTTCCATCTAATCAAACCATACATCCTCTAATCAGAATTCCTCTGATTAGATTTCCTCTGATATTACATTCCTCTGATCAGATTACATTTGATCTAGATTTACCCTAATTTTGAATTTATCTAATCAGATTATATCTAACCCATCCTCTAAATCATATCACGAAACATTCAACAAATTTAACTTAGGTCTGACAAAGAGAGTAACTTTTTAAAGTATAAAATACATCTAACAACTTAACATATAAAACATAACAAATAGATTTTGTCAATAATAATAAAGTAGTTCGTTTAGTTTGGTTAAATGAAACATATTCCAAGTACGTTGTCAATTTCAACAATTTCTTTCAAACCAAATATTACTAGTTTTACTCCTTAAAATAAAGTCTAAATCATATCACGAAACATTCAACAAATTTTACTCCTTACTTCAAGTTAAAAACTCACTTAATTATACATTCACAAGAATTTATTTGTAATTTACAACTAGTTACAACAACACAAACATCAATATATAATCAATAATTCGATTGAAGAAATATAGAACTATTCGACTTTTAAATACTCTCGACTACTCTAACACTATACACTAATTCCCAAAAATTAGAATACTTGAAACACGAACAATTTAATATTTTCATAATCATATACACATTCAAATAACTAATCCAAAAATTAGCACCAAGATTTTACGTTCATCTCATAACTCAAACGATGATTCAAAAAGTGAAACATATTCTCATAGAGGTCTAATTGCTCCAAATTGATCACGATTAAATTTTCTTTTGAGTTAACCATCACTTAAAAGTTACAACAAATGGAAGCATATATAGATTTTCCAAGCAGAAGATAAGATAAATAATTATTTAGTAGAAGATATAGTACATTACCAAACCAAATTGAATCAGTAGTGCAAAAACCACTTTCAAGGTTACACATCATTCTAAAAATTAATTTCTAGACTTAAACTATTTAAAAAAAAATATTACTAACCATTTAGCACCCAAAAATAATTAATTGAGAATTCCAAATTTTTCTTTAAATTATTTTTCAATAATTCAAGTCTAAATAAAAACAACTAAGATAAATCACGTTTCTAAATACAATACAAATAAAATAAATCACGAATATTTTTAAAATCTATAAGATTTCTAAAAATTTATTCATATTTTAATCATCAAAAACACATTTTTAAATAGTTCATCA
>NC_021162.2:23673434-23674148 GCF_000331145.2 Cicer arietinum | reverse complement strand
GAGTTATTCAAATTCAAACATGGATAATTAATAGTATCTTTAACACGGTTCAAGAGTGCGAAGGCGGCGCCACAACTCCTACTCCTTACTTCAAGTTAAAAATTCACTTAATTACACATTGACAATAATTTATTGGTAATTTACAACTAGTTACAACAACAAGGAAGTGACACTAGTATCAATATATAATCAATAATTTGATTGAAGAAATATAGAACTATTTCACTTTTAGATGCTCTTGACTACTCTAACTCTATACACCAATTCTCAACAATTAGAACACTTGAAACACAAACAATTTAATATTTACATAATCATATACACATTCAAATAACTAATCCAAAAATTAGCACCAAGATTTTACGTTCATCTCATAACTCAAACGATGATTCAAAAAGTGAAACATATTCTCATAGAGGTCTAATTGCTCCAAATTGATCACGATTAAATTTTCTTTTGAGTTAACCATCACTTAAAAGTTACAACAAATGGAAGCATACATAGATTTTCCAAGTAGAAGATAAGGTAAATAATTATTTACTAGAAGATATAGTACATTACAATTTCTAGACTTAAACTATTTAAAAAAAAATATTACTAACCATTTAGCACCCAAAAATAATTAATTGAGAATTCCAAATTTTTCTTTAAATTATTTTTCAATAATTCAAGTCTAAATAAAAACAACTAAGATAAATCACATTTCTAAATACA
>NC_021162.2:23664934-23673286 GCF_000331145.2 Cicer arietinum | reverse complement strand
GAAAATAAAAACTTTAATTTTTAATTTAGGATATCACGTTTCTCAAAAAATCAAAAGGAACACTTTAACTTCTTTACTCCATAGTGCAATCTCAATAAGCTTGAATTAAGTATAATTACCTGATTTAATTCTAAAAAGCTACTATTACTTATATGGTTTCCATACAAAAGTCGTTTCAAAATAAATAAGTAAAATACAAGTTACAACCCATATTCCCGGTATCACCTATCAGAGCGGGGTTCCTCCCAAACTTGAACTTCAAGACTTATTAACCTGTAACAATTGCGATTTCGCAAACGCAGGGCCGAGCCAGTCAAACACAAACAATGAAGGAGGTGAGTTTCAAAATCATGTTAATAGTATAATATAAGTAAGAAGAACACGCAACAATCATAATAGACCGTATCATAATCACATTACGATATATCGAAACATTTAAGTAAATAGTATCATATTATAACATCAAATTCTCTCAAGCAAGATAATCATCTCATTATAATATGCATCAAATCATCTAAGAGTAATTATTATTACTTTTGAAACACATCAATCACCACAAAACAATCACAAGTAAATGCAATGCTATGCATGAGCTTAGACTCTATTTCACAATGTGGTACCATTCTAACTCTGAAGTACTTGGTTAGGAGGCTTGATACTATGCCACCATCCCGGTGGCCGGACAATTCAAATTGGCCCTGTTCTCATAGACCCCCTGAACTCAACCCGAGACACATATACGTGACAGTCGAGGTAAACGTGTGTTGCGTGGTAGCTCCCGACATTTGGAGTGCTACCTCCAAGTCACCTAGGAATTCCCCACTCGAATAACTCCAAGGTCTAATAATCTTGCCTTAAGGCTCGACAGCAGACCGCCACGATCAGGCTCATTCAGTTGTACTTCCCCGGAATCACTAGGCTTGTCAGGCCCTACCTATATGATGACAAAATAATCTCCACTTCACAAATTCACAATATTTATTTTCTCCCCTCGTTGGTATATGATACTCCATTAATACCGTCATCTCATACACAAATTGAAATCACAATATTCTCATCACAATTTATAACATCTCTAATTAATCACACATCATCATCATCACATAAACTCATCACAATTTATAGAATCACTATCATCAATCATACAACAACACATATATTCATCACAAATTTATCACATCACCATTATTAATCATACATTATCATCATTACATATAACTATCACAACACATCTATTTTTATTATAACATCATTTAAACTCATCTAATCTAACATATGCATAAAATTAATTCAACAACCAATATCACAATAATATCACACACCACACATTTAAAGAATTTAAATCAAGTATCACAATAATATCAAATGCCACACATTTAACGCAATTAAATCAAATATCACAATAATATCAAATCCCTCATATTCAAACAAATTAAATCAATCAACACCCTACAAATACTTCTATTCTATATTTTCACATTAATTAATTTATCCCTCAAAGGGCTACTGCCATACGTAACGAGCCTCGGATGAATCGTTGGGAAATATGTTTTTCCCGTTCATCTAACAATATATTACACTCATGAATTCAAACGCTCTCTCACCCCTTACCTTATTTCGACGTTTCATCAAACCCGGGAGTCAATGAGAGTTTTCAACGGCAACTGCAGATTGACAACGTAAAGCACGAACCCAAAGATCGACACGGGACTGAAAAATTATGCGGAGCATAAAAATAAATATTAAATAATTAATAATAATTTTTTTGAGCAAAAATGGAGTCAAAACGCAAGAAGAACACTGCAGAAAATGTCTCACCGACTCGTTGGAGCACCGGAAGGGTCTGACGTCAACTTCACCGAAAAATGCAAATGAGTAGTGTTTCTTGAAGGTTTTGATGAGGGAAAACCAAATATGATATCCATTTTTCGGAAGGATGAATGTGGTTTCCAGAATATCCCAAAAATAGTTTGTCCAAGGGACGAAAAACGGTTGTTTACATTTAAATAGAGTCACGATCGGCCAAGGCAAGGCCAGAAACGAGTGCATAGGTGGATTTGTGTGTGAAGCCAACTATTCATCTATTTCCATAGTGAAATGGGAGAGAATTCGAGATAGATCGCATACGGCTACGATGGTGGTTTTTCAACGTATAAGGGAGAATTAAAATAAAGCAACGGGTCTTTTATTTAGAATCACATCTACAAAAAATTGGTTACACTATACAATTCAAATTGGATAATAGGTTTCACGTGGCTGAAGAGAAAAGAATTAAAATTTGGAGAGGGAAGGTATACATTGTGTGTTGCGCCGCTGGAAGAAAAGAAATAGACCAAGATTAGGTTATTAGTACCTTAGAATCATTTGATAGTTTGCAAATAACTCATACCTAGGTTTCCCATAAATCTACTTGTGACACTTACAACATAAGAAATGTATAGTCTCGAGCATACCATAGAATACATTATGCTTCCTATGGCACTAGCATATGACATGTTGTTTATCTCTTCCATTCCCTTGGTCGTGTTTGGTGACAAAGCTGAAGAAAGTTTAAAGTCAGCTACAAGTGGAAAGCTGACTGCTTTTGATTCACCCATATTTAACCTATTTAGGACTTTTCCAAGGTAGTTCTCTTAGGAAATGACCAGTTTTCCTTGCTCCTTGATCCTGTGATTTTCATTCCTAGAATTTTCTTGGCGCAAATTAATCACAAAACTTATAAACATATATTATAAAATAATTTGAAAATCAAATTAATTATTTAAAATCTTATTTTATTAATAAAATTGTTTATTATAAAATTTGGGGTGTTACATAAATAAAAAAAACTAAGATAAATGACACTTCTAAATACAATACAAATAAAAATAAATCACGAATATTTTTAAAATCTATATGATTTCTAAAAATTTATTCATATTTTAATCATCAAAAACACATTTTTAAATAGTTCATCACTGTTAAAATTATTATTTTCAACTTATATTTGGAAATAAAATTTAAACTATATATAGATAGATATGAAATTTTAAAATTAATTAACACTCCCAAAATAGTTCCAATTTATTTTCTTATTTTATCAAACTTACAAAAAAATAAAATTGTATATCTATATACATTAAAGTAGTGCATACGACACAAAACATAAGACAAATGATAATGAATTACACTAATTGATAACTCTATAAAATAGTAGCCTCCTCTCACACTAACTACTTAACATGCTTATAGATACATCCATCAGTTGCTATCAAGCCACAAAATTGGTCCAAAACATAACACACCATCAATTTTAAAGATTTTGGAGTTCTGTTCTAATCTTAAAAATTGAGTCTCACATAAAAATTACAATTTTATAATTAATAAAAATAATTGATAAAATAAATTTTAGTTTCTATACGCATACCAATCTACATGAGGCACTCTACACATATCAATCTACATGGATACCATTTTTTTTAGGTTAATTAATAAAAAAAATAATTCTACTTGTAAAATACATCAATTATAGAATCCGAAATTTAGATAACTTTTCAAAAAGAATTTCATTGTCGAGAAGATTTTTAAAAACTATGTTTTTCTTTTTCCTTCTTTTTACTTATCTTTCTCAATTAGTATACATTTTATCATTAGTACTATTGTAAATCACTGAAGAGTTCTTAAACTCTAAAACTCTAACATTGAGTCAAACTCTAATGAGTTCATAATATCATAATAAAAAAAAAATCAATCATTTCAAATAACTATCTCAACACCTTCAAGATTCAATATTTACACCAGTCCCCTAAACCAAGACAGAGTAAAACATGCTGTAAATTTTAAGCTGGTTTAAACATTGAATAAAATCAGTAGCATAGAATTATTGTTATTTTATAAATCAACAAAAATTCAACTCAATTTAATTTCTTCAAAATAATCAAGAGTAACTCAAACAAAAGTTATTTTCATCATATAAAATAAGTAAACTTTAACTCATTCAAAATGTTATTTTTAAAAAATTCTAAGTTCTACCAACCTCTAATATTCAAGAATTACTATTGCTAATAATATGAACTTCATACTATTTAAATCATCACGAACATTCTAAATTGTTTTCAAAACCAATATCAAAACTCTACTCATCTAGATACAACCATTAACACTTTCAAGTGATTTATTGTTAACATTCACGATTTAAAATCGATTTTTATCTTAACAAAAGCCAACATAAAATAAAAAAAAAAAAAATTTTAGTCAAAATTAAAACTTTAAACGTAAGGGACATATTTCCTATCTAACTCAAAGTTTATAACGAAACATCATTTTTTCTCTAAATTGAGTTTCAACAAAATAATAATAATAATTTGTACCTAGTAAAAGTCAATACTTAAATTTTTAAACAAATAATTCATACGGAAATCAATGTTTCAATCAATTAGTTATTAGATTAAACACTTTAACCAAATAGAAATCAAAACAAAATATTTTAAATTGATTAAGGTTGAAATATACAGCTGGTCAATCAAAATTATTATTTCCAACTATTTATATAAAACAAGAGTGCAAAAATCATAGTTATGTAGGCAAGCAATAAGCAACAAGTAACTAACATAATCTTGTCAACAATTAAAATTAACTCAAACCTTAACAAGTAATTTTATGGTTTATTTACTCACTTAACTAGGAATTTAGGATTCATAACACAATCATAGTAAGCAATTAATAAACAGTTAATTAGTAATCTCGAAAATATATATAATAATACAAAAGCATATAATCATTAACACAATTATATAACGGGAAAACCATCATAGTGAAGATAATTACTACACAAGAAAACACAATTGACACGACTGACATTCGACTGACATTGAATCAACACTCAACCCACTCGGCCTGATTGGACAGACCTGCTCTGATACCGCTAATGTGACGCCCTAAACCCCAAAATAATATATAATAATTTATATCATATCTCTATAAAATTTGCAATGGATAAATAAAAATATTAATCCAAGAAATAAAAACTTTTATTTTTAACTTAGGATATCACGTTTCTCAAAAATCAAAAAGAACACTTTAAACTTATTTTCTCCGTTAAAATAGTGTAATCTCAATAAGCTTTATTTAAGTATTATTACTTGATTTAATTTAAAAAATTACTAGTACTTCTTAGATATTCATACAAAAATTCATTTCAAATTAAAAAAAGTAAAATACAACTTAATCCCTTATTCCCGGTATCACCTATCAGAGCGTGGTTCCTCCCAAACTTGCACTTCAAGATTCATTAACCTGTAATAACTGCGATTTCGCAAACGCAGGGCCAAGCCAGTCAAACACAAACAACGAAGGAGGTGAGTTTTGAAAACATGATGGCAGTATAATACAAGTAAGAAGAACACGCAAACAATAATAATAGAACCGTATCATTGCACAAACATCGCATCAATAAAATATCACATTAAAAAGTCAAGATCACTCAAGGGAAATCAATAAATCATATTATAACATCAAATCATCTAAGAGAAATTATCACCACACACGATACATATTAATCACAACAAACACAATCACAATAAAATGCAATGCTATGCATGAAATTAGACTCTACTTCACAATGTGGTACCATTCTAACTCTGAAGTACTTGGTTAGGAGGCTTGATACTATGCCACCATCCCGGTGGACGGACAATTCAAATTGGCCCTGTCCTCATAGATCCCCTCAACTCAACCCGAGACACATATACGTGACAGTCGAGGTAAACGTGTGTTGCGTGGTAGCTCCCGACATTTGGAGTGCTACCTCTAAGTCACCTAGGAATTCCCCACCCGAATACCTCCAAGGTCTAACAATCTTGCCTTAAGGCTCGACAGCAGACCGCCACGATCAGGCTCATTCAGTTGTACCTCCCCAGAATCACTAGGCTTGTCAGGCTCTAACTATATGATGACAAAATAATCTCCACTTCACAAATTCACAATATTTTCTCCCCTCGTTGGTATAGGATACTCCATTAATACCGTCATCTCAGACACAAATTGAAATCACAATATTCTCATCACAATTTATAACATCACTATAATTACTCACACATCATCATCATCATCACATAAACTCATCACAATTTATAGAATCACTATCATCAACCATACAGCAACACATATATTCATCACAAATTTATCACATCACCATTATTAATCATACATTATCATCATTACATATAATTATCGCAACACATCTATTTTTATTATAACATCATTTAAACTCATCTAATCAAACATATGCATAAAATTAATTCAACAACCACTATCACAATAATGTCACACACAACACATTTAAAGAAAGTAAATCAAATATCACAATAATACCAAATGCCACACATTTAACGAAATAAAATCATATATCACAATAATACCAAATGCCACACATTTAACGAAATTAAATCGATCAACACCCTACAAATATTTCTATTCTATATTTTAATCTCATAATTTCCATATTTTCACATTAATTAATTTATCCCTCAAAGGGCTACTGCCATACGTAGCGAGACCCAGATGAATCGTTGGGAAATACGGTTTGCCCGTTCATCTCACAATATATTACACCCATGAATTCAAACGCTCTCTCACCCGTTACCTTATTTCGACGCTTTCTCCTATGAATACGATTCGACGCCCAAACAGTCATTGTTCTTTGACTCTTTGTCCTTCAATCTATCTAACTCGACAATTTATGGGTAAACGTCAAAAATAAATTATGAGGAGATATTCTAAAAAACTAAATTCGAAAATCGGTCAAAGAAAATTACCATAAAATAAAAAACCAATCAGTGGATAATATAGCCACTTTTCAAACGGTCGTTTTGGCATTGGTTTCACTCAAATCGGACTTACGGTGAAGGAGAACGGTGCAAAATAACGAATTCTACAAACAAAGAAGTCGGATATTTTAGGGAGAAATTGGGGTTGTTAAAAATCTGGAAAATTGTGATTAGTTGATGAGTTAAATGAATGAAATAACATACTAAAATTTGGGCGAAAATGGAGAAAGTTTTCTGGAACAGTTATCGATCACCGGTGTCAAATGATAGGGTTATTGTTGTGTTTCCTCTTTGGTTTTACGACTGCCCTTCCAACTTCCTTCTCTTTTGTTTGTTTTATTTTATTAACAATTAGGGTTCATGGAGTCAAACCCATTGGTCTCTTTATTTATATTTTACTACTATTATTTTTATTTTGTTAAAATAAAACTAATAATTATTTAATCTTATGGTTGGGCATATTACAGCGCTTGTTTGAGAAAGCGCTGTAATATGCACACCCATAACTCATATAATGGGGTGCATATTACAACGCTTTTTTGTGAAGAAGCGCTGTAAAATGTGCATAACAAGCGCGCGTTGTATTTACATGTTTTATAGCGCTTTTTTAAAAGCGCTGTTGTATCATTTACAGCGCTCGTTTCCACAACGCTTATTTTTTTGAAAAAGCGCTGTAAATGGCTTAAAAAAAGCGCTGTAAAATGCGTTTTTTCGCGTAGTGTCTTTTAGAGTACATTAATAACCAAAAATCTCATATTTAAAATAATCCCTATAATAATATTTATTTTTTTCAAATACTCAAATTAAAATATTACCATCATTAGAGAATAGTCGAAATTATAAAATAAGTAAATAAAACATCAACACTTTATATTAATTACTAAACCTTAATAAATATATATAAAATCACAATGTCATAAAAAATATATAAAAATAATGTAAATCAAACAAAATATCACTACTATCTCAAGATAATTATTTATAAAAAAAAATAACTAAAAATATAAAATAGTTATAAATAATTGAAATATAACTACGTGCATACTTAACATCAATCAAGCACACCTAAAAGTATTACATTAATTGGGTACACGTATTACACGTAAAATCGTATAAAATATTTTTCTTTAAAATATATATTTCACTAAAATTCAAATAATAAAATATAATATTTATTATTTATATCGCTCATGTAATCTAATATTTATAAAACTAGCACATCATAGAAATCACATATACAACAAAAATTATTCAGAAAATTTATTATCATATATTCTAAAATAATTTTTGTGACACCCTAAACCCCAAATAATTTTTTTTTTTTATTTTTTTTTTATAAAGAGTATCACGTAATCATAAACATGTCACATAAAATCCAAAATTTTCAACAAACATAATGACATCGAAATCATAATATCAACAACATAATCCTTTTTGAAGTACACATACTTATGTTTCAAATGTAGTGCAAATATAGTCCCCACCCGATGTCACTATCAGAGCGGGAATTCCCAAACTAAAAATACTCAAATTAACATCAATACAA
>NC_021162.2:23662439-23664042 GCF_000331145.2 Cicer arietinum | reverse complement strand
AAATAAATAAGTAAATAAATAAATAAAATAAATAAATAAATACGTAACTGAATAAATAACTAAATAATAAAAAATTAAATAGGTAAGTGAATAAATAAGTAATAAAATAAATAATAAATAAATAAATCAGTAATGAATAAATAAATAATAACATAATTAATAAACACGCAAATAAATAAGTAAATAAATAAATAAAATAAATAATAAATAAATAAATAAGTAAATAATAAAATAAATAATGAATAAATAAATAATAATTAAATAATAAAATAAAATAAATACATAAATGAATAATCTAAATAAATAAATAAATACTCTAAATAAATAAATACTCTAAATAAATAAATTACCTAAATAAATGAATAATCTAAATAAATAAATTATCATATTCTCTATCCTAAAATAATTATCAAATTCACTCCTAAAATAATTATCAAATTCACTCCTAAAACAATTATCAAATTCACTATCTTAAAATAATTATCGAATTCACAATCCTAAATTAGTCATATTCTTCCTCCCGAATTCAAAAAAAATAGCATATAATACTAATCATAATAATCAGATTGTTTTTTAGGATTTTCTTATTCAAATTGGTAGTGCCGGTGCATTTTATTCCTAGACTATAAGACCCAACTATCAAGTGGATTCACTTGCCCTCAAAATTTGGAGACAGTATTGTGTTCATAGCCTTTGTTTGGTACTCTGCTAAACATTGTTTCCAAGAAGTCCCATTCCTGATCAGTAGAGATTAAAAGCATAGTTGAAATTTAAGCCTCTTTTGCTCTATCTTCCATTGTGATTTTAAAATATGCCTTATTCTCCACCCAGCTGAAATTCTGCACTTCTCTACCACCCAAAATAATTTTTTTAATAGGAAGGTACTTGTTTTACTTAGTGAGATTTTATAAAAGTCTTGAGTTTATTATAATGGTCCAGCTCATGGATGCTTTATCAAGATTCAGTACAAATGGACCATAAGCCAAAACTATAATTAGAAACAAAGCCTTAAAGGTAACAGGCAGCCTTACCTAACTATCATAAAAATCAGAACAAACCTTTGTTATCATATCGTAACAAGCATCTCTAAGGAAGTTAAATCAAAATCAAGGAATATATAAAACTAAGGGAGTTAAATCTAAGGAAGTTGATCAATTAAACTTAAAGGATTCTATTCTTTGTGTATCAATTTCAGCTGCATTACATGTTCTATTCTACCATCAAATTCCATGCTATTATCAAAATCTAATTGGCAGAGTTAACATTTATACCTGATTGTGGTTAGGAATTGGAATTGAAATTGAAATTGGAATTGGATTGGAATTGGAAATTGGAAATTGGAATCAGATGGAATTAGAAGGCGGCTCCCTTATGCGGTAATCCCTGATTGGAATGCGACTTGGTTGGAAGGCTACATATATATATACTTCATAATAGCCTAGGTTATTATTATTATAATAATAATAACAATTATTATGATCCTCATCATCATCATCATCATCATTATTATTATTATTATTATTATTATTATTATTATTATTATTATTATCATTATTATTATTATTATTATTATTATTATTATTATTATTATTATTGTTATTAT
>NC_021162.2:23658837-23662279 GCF_000331145.2 Cicer arietinum | reverse complement strand
TCGTAAATTAAATATAGTTAATATTAATGATTTAAATCAATTACTAAGGCAAACACACAGATACACCTAAAGAAATTAGAACACATATTAACATTCATAAAAAAAATAGTATTGTATCATTATACTATTTAAAATAGGGTAATGAGAAATTGGGGTGTTACAATTTTAATATTAAATTAATTATTTAAAATCCTACTTAATTAATAAAATAGTTTAATATAAAATTTAGGGTTTTACAAGTGGAGCTAAGACCGATGTGCGTGGATTAAGATTTTATTGTTAGGAAATAAAGCAGCCTAGGTAAGGGCATTTCCTCATACAAATTTTAGTTAGACCGTTGGTTTGATGGTATGAAATAGATAATTTTGGTTGTGTAATAACACACTTATTTAAAAACTTAGAAAAATAAGAGATTTTAAATATTAACATAATTAATTTAGGACAAAGATATTTTAATAAGAACAGGAAGGGATAGTAGCAATAAATAAGTAATGCCCAAGGGTCAAAATGGGTAATTTCTTCCATTTTCCATCTAATCAAACCAGACATCCTCTAATCCGAATTCCTCTGATTAGATTTCCTCTGATATTACATTCCTCTGATCAAATTACATTTGATCTAGATTTACCCTAATTTTGAATTTATCTAATCAGATTATATCTAACCCAAACTCCCTCCAACTAGACTTTATCTAGTTAGACTTCCTCTAATAAGAACTTCCTTATTCCAGATTTCCTTTATTGCTACTTCTCTAACCAGACTTCCTCAGTTAAAAGTTTTCCTTATGATAAAACTTTGGCACATTTTCACTTCCAAGTTCCACCTCAAGCTTTAAATTATCGAATATAATTAGAGGATGAATCTGGTACTCATTGTATCTAGCAAATTGTAGCAGATAAGACGGCTTGAGGCATGAATACAGACATCAAAGAATAAGGTTCTATAGTTATGTGTGTTGAAGTTGAAATTTATTTTATTTATTAGTACAACAGAGGATGTTTTGCAAACTCTGTACCATTTAGTTACAATGACATTTCAATGATCGTACTTTTCAAAACTTATATGATTGCCTCTAGAATTTATAAATGTATGAATTTGTACCTTTTCTAGATACATGGTTATGGTTATTAGAGTTTATGTACTTGGTCACTGTTTTTTTAGTCATTGTTTGGCACATTTAAAATAATGTAAAAAACTTATACTATAATTGAAATTTGTAACTAAAATATTATTATAATAAATCTCTCAAGTTTTGTCCTTAAGCCCTAGTCCAACTGGCGAATGCCGATATTTTTAGGTTGGACGTCTTGTGTCGAGTTTAAATCCAGAAGTTAACAATTTTGTGCGTTAATTATGGTATAATTTACCATCTCTTCGAAAATAAAATAAAAACCTCTCAAGTTTTGGTTTTAATTGAAATAAAGGATACCAAAATGCTTAATGCACTTTTAAAACATAAATTGTAAATTTGTGAAATTTATTAACTATATTTTGATATGCTTTTACATTAAATATAGAGCAACTATCATATTTTTGTTCTAGGTTTGACAATCATATGCGCAAATACAACTATATGGTGTAAAAGGGTTTGCACTAACACATTGTCCAAAACCATTTTTATTCGGATATTTTAAATAGCACGTCTTTCTGCATGCTGGGAGTAAACATGAATCTTTTGAAATGAGTTCAATACATCTTTTTCGTTGTCCATTCGCACCACTAGTCATAACTGTAACAGTTTAAATTAAACCAGATTATTAGAAAAAAAATAAAATCTTGTTTATTTAACATAATGAAAACTATCAACACAAATAGGTGCAAAAAAATTTGTTACAAAAATTTTATACCTGAAAAAATAACGGCAAAGACGATGAATAGAAAGAAATGAAATTTAGCCATTCAAATAGCTACAATATCAATAGCAATATGAATTATTGTTGTTTCTTTACTCTATGATATATCATTGTAAAAATAAAATCAAGGCTTTATAGATAAACAACCAACATTATTAATCATCTAATAAAAGAAGTCAACTTTAAAGTTTTCTAAAAGTTTGAATACACCCCTTTAATAATATTTAGGATTAAAATAATATATCTAGTAAAAAAATATATTAAGATAATATATATTTTACTTTAATATATATTTTACTAATTTTAATTGTCTATTTTTATTTGCTATTTTTAACATCTATATTGTATTAATTTTGTTGATAAATCTTATTATTTGTATCTTTGGTACAATGTTATTAAAATCTTGAAATTTCATTTTTGTATTGCTTTAATTAATATACTTTTTCTTTTCTTTGGAGATATCTAAACCATAACAGGAAGAATATATTTATTCTAAAAAGAAAATTTTAAGACATCAATTATATAGATAATTTAAATTAAATTAATTCAATACTATTATTGTTATATAATTTATTATGTTCATCTCTATATTTTAAAAATTAGTAAAGAATGGGATGTGCGACCTTTTATTGTAAAGATTTACTTTTGTTGGAATAGTATAAGAAAACTGAATAGGTCATTTTAATGTAACACTAAAAAATATATATAAATATTATATGTATTTATCAGTAATTGTCTTTATTTATTATTTAAAATCAAATTCATTTTATTTAAATAATTAAAATTATTATTTTATATAATTATGTTTGCTAGGAATTATATGATGACTAGATCTTGGATGATTATATTGTATTATGGGTTGTTGTGTATTTTATTTATATAGTTACTTGAGAAAATTATAAAATATATTGGTTGGATGTTGTTTGTGTTAATTATCATCTTTCTGTTATCTATTGTAATAATAATTTGTCTCGCTTTATTTATTTAAATGATAAAGTTATTAGTTAAACTATTTTACAAATTAGAATTTATAAAAAATATTGGGGTTTTTGTTTTATCTTGGGACAAAGAACAATAAAGCTAGGAGGAATTGTTGTTACCCCATCCTTGTTGTTTCATCCATCTTAGTCAACAACAAAAAAGTGTCTTGAAAACCTTTTTTTTTCTTTTTATTGTCCCATAAAAATTTCTCCTCGCAATTTATATCACTTCATTTTATTAAATTATTCCTTTGATAAATTTTTTTTCTTTTAATAGTAACCAAAATTGTTGACAAAAATATTATTAGATTTTAACATTAATTAACCACAAAAAAAATCTTGGCATTCAAATTATTTCTTTTCTATTATCTTCTCACTTTAACTTTATTCAATTTCGTTCAAAAGTTTCTATAACTAAAAAAAAAAAGAAGAGAAAATCAACGAGTAAAAACCATCAGGCTTTCTTCTAACCATTTATCATAGAATCACGACTACGCCTTCATTCACAATTGGACCAAGATGATTTGATAGTCGGCTCGAAACATACGAGTCTTGGAATCCAAAGGTCAGATACTCAAAGCAACATTTAGAACGTGAGAAACCACATTC
>NC_021162.2:23657470-23658382 GCF_000331145.2 Cicer arietinum | reverse complement strand
AAAAAACACATAAACAACGTGCCAAATCTTTTTCCTTCTATATTTCATCCCATAATTCCTCCTTACTAGTCAACAAGGCTGCTTGCAATCATCTGTCTCATAATAATATTGGGTATGTATTCTTCTATTCCAATTTTTATTAACAATAGGCTTGGATGATTGAATTATATAATTGGACATATATTATGAAGTTAAATTGCATCTAAAGAATTCATTTTATTTTAGCTATAATTAAAAGAGATTTATGGCAAGCATCCATTTAAATAAATATTATCAATTGCATTACATATATGCTATATGATTTTGCTTTAATTTAATTAAAATTATACCTTATTTTATGTTATTATAATTATAAGTATGTTTTGTAGCAAGAATTGCCCTCTGCATTTTTTAAAGTAATAGACTTGCCCAATATATTTTTATACGAATCTTGATTTCGGTAACCTAATACTGCTTTAATTTAATTCTACATTTTTTTCTTTACATGACTTCGGTAACATAATTTTATACGATTTTTGATTGCATGATTTTAAATTATTCTCAATATAAGCATAAGCATGTATGGTATTAAAGGTATTTCTGAGTTGTAGTACAAATAGTAAATAATTTATTTATTTAGGTGATTTATTTATTTATTATTTATTTATTATTTATTTATTTCCTTTTTATTATTTATTTATTTATTTACTTATTTATTTGTTATTTATTTTATTATTTATTTATTCATTTTCTTATTTATTTATTTATTATTTTTTTTATTATTCATTTACATATTTATTTATTATTTATATATTTACTCATTTATGCATTTACTTATTTATTTATTTAATTATTTATTTATTCATTTACTTATTTATTTATTTATTATTTTATATTTTATTATTTATTCATTTACTTATTTATTTATTTATT
>NC_021162.2:23655584-23656613 GCF_000331145.2 Cicer arietinum | reverse complement strand
AGATCAGATTCGTTGGACGAAATCTTCAGTCGAGGTAAGGGGTGAGATGAGGTTCGATATTATGAGCATAAAATAACATGAGATGAACGAGAATGCCGAAATTCCCAAATGTTCATTCGGGGCTTACTACGTACAGTAGAGCCCTATTGAGTAATAATAATTAATTAAATGTGAATGGTAATAGTGAGGATTAAAAAATAATTTAGTAACCTATAGAATTGCCGTGAATTTATTTATATCATGATTGTATGCCGTCTGATTTTATGAATATTATGTTGATTGTTACTGTGTGAAAGATATCTACTGGAGTGTTCTTGCTACTTGAATGAAATTGTGATATCACTTGAATATGCCACCTGTTTGATCTGTTATTTGTGATTGATAAGAATGAATGATGCATTGTAAGTAGTGTAAACCAAATATTGTGATGATCAAGTAAGTCTGAGATATGTGTTGTAGATTTTGGAGTTAGGATTATTTTGTCATCATATAGGGAGGGTCTGACAAACCTAGTGATTTGGGGAAGTACAACTGAATGAGCCTGATCGTGGAGGGCTACAGTCGAACTGTAAGGTAAGACTGATAGACCTTGGGGGTACACCTAGTGGGGAATTCCTAAGTGGATTAGTGGGTTATTCCCTAAGGCCGGGAACTACCGTGCAACACAAGAGTACCCCGACCGTCGCGTATATGTGTCTCGGGTTGAGTTGAGGGGATCTATGAGGACTTGGCCATTCATGAATTGTCCGTCCACTCTTGTAGTGGCATAGTATCAGGCCTCCTAACCAAGTACTTCAGAGTAGAATGGTACCAAATGATGAAGAAGTATAGAGTATAAGACATGCATAGCATTTCATCCTTGCGACTGCTCTATTGTGATTGATTTAGATTAACCTTTGATATCATGATCTTGAGTGTTTCTCCAATTTGTATTAATTTGACTAATTGCGTGTTCTCCTCGTTTATCTTATACGATTACATAATTTCGATACTCACCCTTCGTTGTTTGTGATTGGCGTTTGCGATGGA
>NC_021162.2:23649691-23652388 GCF_000331145.2 Cicer arietinum | reverse complement strand
CCTACCTAAACTATGATTTTTGCACTATTTTTTATATAAATAGTTGGAAATAATAATTTTGATTGACCAGTTGTATATTTCACCCTTAATCAATTTAAAATATTTTGTTTTGATATCTATCTGTTTAAAGTGTTTAATCTAATAACTAATTGATTGAAATATTGATTTCCGTATGAATTATATGTTTAAAAATTTAAGTATTGACTTTTAGTAGGTACAAATTATTATTATTTTGTTGAAACTCAATTTAGAGAAAAAAGGATGTTTCGTTATAAACTTTGAGTTAGATAGGAAATATGTCCCTTACGTTTAAAGTTTTAATTTTGACTAAAAAAATTCTTATTTTTATTTTATGTTGGCTTGTGTTAAGAAAAAAATCGATTTTAAATCGTGAATGTTAACAATAAATCGTTTGAAAGTGTTAATGGTTGTATCTAGATGAGTAAGTTTTGATATTGGTTTTGAAAACAATTTAGAATGTTCGTGATGATTTAAATAGTATGAAGTTCATATTATTACCAATAGTAATTCTTGAATATTAGAGGTTGGTAGAACTTAGAATTTTTTAAAAATAACATTTCGAAGGATTTAAAGTTTACTTATTTTATATGATGAAAATAACTTTTGTTTGAGTTACTCTTGATTATTTTAAAGAAATTAAATTGAGTTGAATTTTTGTTGATTTATAAAATAACAATAATTCTATGCTACTGATTTTATTCAATGTTGAAACCAGCTTAAAATTTACAGCATGTTTTACTCTGTCTTGGTTTAGGGGACTGGTGTAAATATTGAATCCGGAAGGTGTTGGGATAGTTATTTGAAATGATTGATTTTTTTTTTATTATGATATTATGAACTCATTAGAGTTTGACTCGATGTTAGAGTTTTAGAGTTTAAGAACTCTTCAGTGATTTACAATAGTACTAATGATAAAATGTATACCAATTGAGAAAGATAAGTAAAAAGAAGGAAAAACAAAAACAGTTTTTAAAAATCTTCTCGACAGTGAAATTCTCTTTGAAAAGTTATCTAAATTTTGAATTCTATAATTGATGTATTTTACAAGTAGAATTATTATTAATTCACCTAAAAAAAATGGTATGCATGTAGATTGATATGTGTAGAGTGCCTCATGTAGATTGGTATGCGTATAGAAACTAAAATTTATTTTATCAATTATTTTTATTAATTATAAAATTGTAATTTTTATGTGAGACTCAATTTTTAAGATTAGAACAGAACTCCAAAATCTTTAAAATTGATGGTGTGTTATGTTTTGGACCAATTTTGTGGCTTGATAGCAACTGATGGATGTATCTATAAGCATGTTAAGTAGTTAGTATGAGAGGAGGCTACTATTTTGTAGAGTTATCTATTAGTGTAATTCATTATCATTTGTCTTATGTTTTGTGTCATATGCACTACTTTAATGTATATAGATATACAATTTTATTTTTTTGTAAGTTTGATAAAATAAGAAAATAAATTGGAACTATTTTGGAAGTGTTAATTAATTTTAACATTTCATATCTATCTATATATGTAGTTTAAATTTTATTTCAAAGTATAAGTTGAAAATAATAATTTTTACAGTGATGAACTATTATTGTTTTTATTTAGACTTGAATTATTGAAAAATAATTTAAAGAAAAATTTGGAATTCTCAATGAATTATTTTTGGGTGCTAAATGTTTAGTGGTATTTTTTTTATAATAATTTAAGTCTAGAAATTAATTTTTAGAATGATGTGTAACCTTGAAAGTGGTTTTTGCACTACCTGATTCAATTTGGTTTGGTTTGGTAATGTATTGTATCTTCTAGTAAATAATTATTTATCTTATCTTCTACTTGGAAAATCTATATATGCTTTAATTTGTTGTAACTTTTAAGTGATGGTTAACTCAAAAGAAAATTTAATCATGATCAATTTGGAGCAGTTAGACCTCTATGAGAATATGTTTCATTTTTAGAATCACCGTTTGAGTTATGAGATGAACGTAAAATCTTGGTGCTAATTTTGGATTAGTTATTTGAATGTGTATACGATTATGTAAATGTTAAATTGTTCGTGTTTCAAGTGTTCTAATTGTTGGGAATCGGTGTATAGAGTTAGAGTAGTCGATAGCATCTAAAAGTGAAATAGTTCTATATTTCTTCAATCGGATTATTGATTATATTGATACTAGTGTCATTTGTAGGAAATTATGGCCTCTATTTGTTAAAAAATATATGAGAATTGTTATCAACAAGATTAATCTAATTCTTTCCTAAGTGATGAATTAAAATCAAATCATTTTGGAATTCTCCACCATGATCACTCTTAATGGAGATTATTTTCTGGTTCTTCTCATTTTGAACTAAATTTGCAAATCTTTTGAAAATAGAGAAGGCCTCACTCTTGTGAGTCAGAAAAAATGTCCAAGTATACCTAGAGTAATCATCTACTAACACATAACCATACAAGTTTCCACCAAAGCTTCTAACTTGAGATGGACCAAACAGGTCCATATGTATTAATTGTAAAACCTTATTGGTTTGAACTAAATCTATTGGGGGAAAGGATGACTTAACTAACTTTTCTCACAAGAATCACACAACTTATCCTTAGTGAACTTTCTGTTTGGGAGTCCTAGAACTAATTGTTTACTAACTAGTTTGTTAAGGTGATCTATATGTATATGAGCTACTCTCTTA
>NC_021162.2:23648112-23648546 GCF_000331145.2 Cicer arietinum | reverse complement strand
TTTTTTTGTGAGTTTGAATGATGTTAAGTGTACACATAGTTATACTTCAATTTTTTCTAACTGGTTTATATTTTTAGTTATTTAGTTGATAAATAATCATCTTGAGATGCTAGTACAATTGCAATTGATTTCCTATATTTTTATATCTTTGTTATGATACTATGATCTTATATATATTTATTATAATTTAGTAATTAATATAAAGTTTTGATGTTTTATTTATTTATTTTACAATTTCGACTATTTTCTAATGATGATAATATTTTAATTCTAGTATAAAAAACAAAATAAGTATTATTTTAGTGATTATTTGGAATATGAGAATTTTGAGTATTAAAGTATTTTAAAAGATTAATAAAATAAGTTATTTTATTTTATATGATATTAGTTTTGAAATATTAGTAATATTTTAGAAATTAAATTGTGTTTAATAT
>NC_021162.2:23646401-23648057 GCF_000331145.2 Cicer arietinum | reverse complement strand
AAAAAATAAAAGAAATGAGTAGAATGTGTTTTATGGATTAACTCCAACTAAAATCCAATTATTAATAATAATAGTAATTATAATGATAATAATAACAATAATAAAATGAAGAGGAAAAAAAAAAAGAAGGAGAATAGAAGTACACATCCTCATCTTCTTCGTAGACTATCCTCCGCCTCCATTCTTATATCTTCTTGACCTTCTCTCTTCAGTTATAACCATTATACAAAGTTTCGTGTAAAACCGAGACCACATTTGTGATCGTTGTGATCTTCTCTTTCATTTCCAACTTGAATTGCAAACTTAAACGCCCTATTCCTCTTTGTCAAAAATCACACCTCCACCTTTTGATCAAGATTCCGGCCACCACGACTATCCCCAATGAAAACTGAGACCATATTTGGACTCCACAAAACACCCTCTTCCATTACCTTTGCTTGAAATTGCCAATCGTTATACTTAAAAAAATAAGTTTTCACCCTCGCCGCGGCTGTGTTGCCAAACTCCGGCCAACACGTTCATCATCTTGAAAAACTGACATCATTTTTGGATTCCTCTCGTCGAAACCTTCAAGAAGCACTACTCATTTGTGTGTTTCGGTGAAGTTGATGCCGGACCCTGTCGGCGCCCCAGTACGTCGGTGAGACCTTTTCTAATAACATGTTTCACGATGTTTTGAATATGTTTCTTCGCCTAATATTTTTATTAATTATATAATGCTGATTTTTATGCCTCGGGAAAATTATCAGCCATGTTTCATTGACTCTGCAAATTGGTCGATGCTTTGGACTCGTTTGGACGTGTTGTCGACATCTCATGGTTGCTGAAAATCATTATGGTCCTTCTATCTTATGAAAGCGTCAAATTGAGGTATGGGGTGAGAGTGAGTTCGAATGCATGAGTATAAATTAAGTGAGATGAACGGGAATACCGTATTTCCCACAATTCATTCGGGGCTCGCTACGTATGGCAGAAGCCCTTTGAGTAATAATTGACTAATGAACAAACTTGAATTTTGTGAGGTTAAAATATGAATTAGAAACTTTTATAGGATGTTGTTTGATTTGATTTTTGAAGATCGTGTGATAGTTGAATTATTGTAGAATTGCGTATTTGATTCATTTTGTGTTTTGTTTATATCTATCCTTGATACTGATATATGATATAAAATGTGATGAATTGTAATTATTTGCCTTGCAATTGATGTGGTGTGTGTGAATGGTCTAGTATTATTATTATATGTGAGTGTAGACCCTTTATTGTTTGAGATGACGTATCATGATAATAAATTCTGAATGTAATGTATGACTATGGAAATCTGCAATGACGATGTGTGCTCCCTGACTTGTGATATTACCACCCTGATGAATATCATGAAATGCGTATTGTGTTTAATTGAATAGTGACGAATTCGACCCGTGCCAATGATGGTTCTCTTAATGGAGTAAGTAACCTAGGACAACGAGGGGAGAAAGTAGTTGTTGATAACTTTTGAAGTGGAGATTATTTGGTCATCATATAGGTAGGGCCTGACAAGCCTAGTGATTATGGGGAAGTACAACTGAATGAGCCTGATCGTGGCGGTCTACTGTTGAGCCTTAAGGCAAGATTGTTAGACCTTGGAGGTATTCGGGTGGGGAATTCCTAAGTGACTTA
>NC_021162.2:23644890-23645901 GCF_000331145.2 Cicer arietinum | reverse complement strand
ATTGTGGATAGATTAACTAAGTCTGCTCACTTTATTCCGATAAACATAACTTATTCTATGGAATGGTTAGCTGAAATATACATAAAGGAAATTGTGAAGTTGCATGGAATCCCATCAAGTATAGTCTCGGACAGAGACCCTAGGTTTACCTCTAAGTTTTGGCAAGGTTTACAAAGCGCTTTAGGTACGAACCTTAGGATGAGTTCAGCCTATCACCCACAAACAGATGGTCAGACTGAGCGAACCAATCAATCCCTAGAAGACTTGTTGAGAGCTTGTGTGTTGGAACAAAATGGAAGTTGGGATAGCTTTTTGCCACTTATAGAGTTTACCTATAACAATAGTTTCCACTCTAGCATTGGAATGGCCCCTTTTGAGGCGTTGTATGGGAGAAGATGTAGGACCCCTCTGTGTTGGTTTGAGACGGGTGATAGCCTTGTGTTAGGACCCGAGATTGTTCAACAGACTACTGACAAAGTAAAAATGATTCAGGAAAAGATGAGAGCATCTCAGAGTAGGCAAAAGAGTTACCATGATAAAAGAAGGAAAAACCTCGAATTTCAAGAAGGTGATCATGTATATCTGAGAGTTACTCCAACAACTAGGGTTGGTCGGGCATTAAAAATGCGAAAGCTTACTCCTTGGTTTATAGGACCTTACCAGATTCTTAAACGTGTCGGTAACGTGGCATATCAGATCGCGTTACCTCCTTCTCTTTTTAATCTTCATAGTGTCTTTCATGTATCTCAACTGCGCAAGTACATTTTCGATCCCTCGCACGTGATTGAGTCAGAAAAGGTCCAAATAAAAGAGAACCTAACTTTTGAGACCTTACCGCTACGGATCGAGGACCAAAAGACCAAAGGATTAAGGGGTAAGACGATTTCATTGGTTAAGGTTGTATGGGGAGGTACTACTGGCGAAAGTGCTACTGGGAGGTCGGAAAGCCAGATGCGCGATTCTTATCCAGAACTATTTCTGTCAGGTAAATTTCGAGGACGAAATTTTCTT
>NC_021162.2:23641583-23643727 GCF_000331145.2 Cicer arietinum | reverse complement strand
ATTTATGTATTTATTTATTTATTTTATTATTTAATTATTATTTATTTATTAATTATTTATTTTATTATTTACTTATTTATTTATTCATTTAATTATTTATTATTTATTTTATTTATTTATTTACTTATTTATTTGCGTATTTATTAATTATTTTATTATTTATTTATTCAATACTGATTTATTTATTTATTATTTATTTTATTACTTATTTATTCACTTACCTATTTAAGTATTTATTATTTATTTTATTATTTAATTATTATTTATTTATTCATTATTTATTTTATTATTTACTTATATATTTATTCATTTATTTATTTATTATTTATTTTATTACTTATTTATTCACTTACTTATTTACTTATTTATTATTTATTTTATTATTTAATTATCTATTTATTTATTTTTTATTTATTTATTTAGCTATTTATTTATTCGTTTACTTATTTATTTATTTGTTTACTTATTTTATTATTTATTTACTCATCTACTTATTTGCTTATTTATTATTTATTTTATTATTTAATTATCTATTTATTTATTTATTAATTTATTAATTTAATTATTTATTTATTTATTTAGATTATTTATTAATTGATTATTTAGTTAATTTATTTATTTAATTATTTATTTATTTAGATAATTTATTTATTTAGATAATTTATTTATTTAGATTATTTATTTATTTAGATTATTCGTTTATGTATTTATTTATTTATTCTATTATTTAATTATTATTTATTTATTCATTATTATTTTATTATTTACTTATTTATTTATTTATCTATTTATTTACTATAATTCTCTCGCGGACAAATAGAGACGACGACCGATAAAGAAACGACTCGTATCAGACTCATTGGACAGAATCTTCAGCCGAGGTAAGGGGTGGGATGAGGTTCGATCTTATGAGTATAAAATAACGTGAGATGAACGGGAATGCTGGAATTCTCAAATGTTCACTCGGAGCTTACTACGTACAGTCGAGCCCTATTGAGTAATAATAATTAATTAATAAGATGTGAATGGTAATAGTGAGGACTAAAAATATAGTTTAGCAACTCGTAGAATTGTCGTGAATTTATTTATATTAAGATTGCATGTTGTTTGATTTTATGAAATCTTATGTTGATTGTTAATGTATGAATGATATGAACTTGAATGTTTTGTTACTTGATTGAATTTGTGATATTACTAGAATGTGTCACCGATTGAATTCCTTATTATGTGATTGATGAAATTGGATTGTGTATTGTGAGTAGTGTAAACCAAATATTGTGATTTTATTGTGATTGACTGATAAATATATAATGATGAATATTGTGAAGTCAAGCTGAAACTTAGTGAGTAGTGATGATCGAATAAGTCTGAGCTATGCGTTGTAGATTTTAGAGTTAGGATTGTTTTGTCATCATATAGGGAGGGTCTGACAAACCTAGTGATTCGGGGAAGTACAACTGAATGAGCCTGATCGTGGAGGGCTACAGTCGAACTGTAAGGTAAGACTGATAGACCTTGGGGTACACCTAGTTGGGGAATTCCTAAGTGGATTAGTGGGTTATTCCCTAAGGCCGGGAACTACCGTGCAACACAAGAGTACCCCGACTGTCGCGTATATGTGTCTCGGGTTGAGTTGAGGGGATCTATGAGGACTTGGCCATTCATGAATTGTCCGTCCACTCTTGTAGTGGCATAGTATCAGGCCTCCTAACCAAGTACTTCAGAGTAGAATGGTACCAAATGATGAAGTATAGAGTATAGGACATGCATAGCATTTCATTATTTTGATTATTATGAATGAATTTGATAAGTCGCTGATATTATACACTTGACTGTTTTGAGATTGTGATAATTTGATTGTTTGCGTGTTCTCCTCGTGTACTTTATACCGTTACATAATTACGATACTCACCCCTCGTTGTTTGTTTTTGGCGTTTGCGACGGACGCAGACGAGTTGTAAGTTGCAAGTGATGACTAATACCATCGGAGAGGCGGAAGCCGTCACGTCTTGGAGACTCTATTTATATGCATTGTATTGACGTTATGTTGAGCATTTTTATTTTGGGAATTCTCGCTCTGATAGTGACATCGGGTTGGGACTATATTTGCACTGAATTTAAAACATAAGTATGTGTACTTCAAA
>NC_021162.2:23640100-23641178 GCF_000331145.2 Cicer arietinum | reverse complement strand
TCTCACTTCCCTAAGTGTCTCACTGTATTCGATTGGCTTATCTGATTGATGTAGGTAGTGATGGCTAGTGGAAGGAATGATGCTGCGATTGCTGAGGCTCTAGAGTCCATGGCAGGAGTTATAGTGCAGGCTCTCCAAGCTTTGACTGAATCTCAAGCTACTTCACAAGCCTCTGCGCAAGCTGCTACTCAAGCTGCACAGATTGTTGCTCAAGCAGTTGCTCAAGCTACTAGCTACGGTGGTGGCCAAGGAAATGTGCAAAAAAATGAATTCATGGTGATGGACCGATTCCACAAGGCTAACCCTCCATCGTTTGAAGGTCACTATAATCCGGATGGAGCTCAAAAGTGGTTGCAGGAAGTTGAGAAAATTTTCAGAGGAGTGGCATGCCCCGAAGGTCAGAAAGTGCATCTTGGTACCTTTATGTTGACGGAGGAAGCTGAACATTGGTGGGATAATGCACGCCAACGTTTAGATAATGCAGGGACTGCAATTACTTGGGCTATATTCAAGGACATGTTTCTAATTAAGTATTTCCCTGAAGATATTCGTAATAGAAAGGAGATGGAATTTGTTAAATTGGAATAGGGGAATATGTCAGTAGCGGAGTATGCTGCTAAGTTCGAGGAATTATCCAGGTACTATCCACTCTATGTGATATGCTTATGATTATGTTATACTCTTTATCTAAAAAAAAAATTATTTGGGGTTTAGGGTGTCACATATATAACTTAACTACATATACAATTTAGATATTGTACAACAAAACATATTCATATACATATTTAGATACTGTTCCCTATTCATATACATATAACTAACATTATTACACAGAACAGAACTAGCTACCATTTAATATTCAGATCCCTTGCAGCATGCTATTTCCCAGAAAGTCAAATAATTTTCATTTCAAGCACATACTGACACCAGTCTTCCTTTAATTCAATTAGATCTTTCTCAGAGTATGTTGGACTGGAATTGTCAAAGTACTGTGCAATATAAAAATTGAACATAAATAAGTTAGAATCAAATATATACATAATTTATATATGAAAATCAAATAATGAAAATACCGTAC
>NC_021162.2:23635079-23639649 GCF_000331145.2 Cicer arietinum | reverse complement strand
GAGAAGTCGGGTATTTTAGAGAGAAATTTGGATGGTTAAAAATATGAGGAAGTATGTTTATTTGACTACCTAAATGAATAAAATGACATACTGAAATTTTGATGAGAATGGAGAAACTTTTCCGGAACAATTATTGATCATCGGTGTCAAACTATAAGTTGTTTTTGTGTTTCTTTTTGGTTTTACGGCCGCCGTCCAACTCCCTTCCTTTTTTTGTTTGTTTTATTTTATTAACAATTAGGGTTCACACGTGAGTCAAACCCATTGGTCTCCTTTTAGGTTTTACTAGTTTTATTTTATTTTTATTTTTTTAAAACACAATTTCATTAATAAAACATTATTAATATTTCAAAACTAATAATTTATAAATAAAAATAATTAATTTTTTAAAATACATTAATAACCAAAACTCTCATATTCAAAATAATCCATATAATAATACTTATTTTTCCAAATACTCAAATTAAAATATTACCCTCATTAGAGAATAGTCGAAATTATAAAATAAATAAATATAACATTAACACTATATATTAATTACTAAATCTTAATAAATATATATAAAATCACAATCTCATAACAAGTATATAAAAATAAAGGAAAGCAAACACAATATCACTACTATCTCAAGATAATTATTTATAAAAGAAAAATAACTAAAAGTAGAAATTTTTTATAAATAATTGAAATATAACTACGTCCATACTTAATATCAGTCAAACGCACATATCGTATAAAATTTTTCTTTTTTTTAAATATATATGTACCAATAAAATACTATTATTTTTAAAAAAAATAGATCAAAGAATAAAATATAATATTTAGTATTTATATCGCTCATGTAATCTAATATTTATAAAACTAGCACATCATAGAAATCACCTATATAACGAAAAATTAGTCAGAAAATTTATCATCATATATTCTAAAATAATTTTAACATTAAATTAATTATTTAAAATCGTACTTAACTAATAAAATAAATTATTATAAAATTTAGGGTGTTACACACATAGGTGCAAGGAATTTGATGCAAAAAGTGTATACCTGAAAAAATAACGGCAAAGACGATGAATAGAAAGAAGGGAAATTTAGCCATTTCAAATAGCTACAATATCAATAGCAATATGATTTATTGTTGTTGCTTTACTCTATGATATATCATTTTAAAAATAAAATCAAGGCTTTATAGATAAAAACCCAACATTTTTTATCATCAAATAAAAGAAGTCAACTTTAGAGTTTTCTAAAAGTTTGAATACACTCCTTTAATAATATTTAAGATTAAAATAATATATCTAGTAAAATAAATATATTAAGATAATATATATTTTACTTTAATATATATTATACTAATTTTAATTGTCTATTTTTATTAACTATTTTTAACATATATTTTGTATTAATTTTGTTGATAAATCTAATTATTTGTATCTTTGGTACAGTGTTATTAAAATCTTGAAATTTCATTTTTGTATTGGATTAGTTAATATACTTTTTCTTTTCTTTGGAGATATCTAAACCATAAGAAGAAGAATATATTTATTCTAAAAAGAAAATTTTAACACATCAATTATATGGAAAATTTAAATTAAATTAATTCAATACTATTATTGTTATATAATTTATTATGTTCATCTCTATATTTTAAAAATTAGTAAAGAATGGGATGTGCGACCTTTTATTATAAAGATTTATTTTTTTTGGAATAGTATAAGGAAACAAAATAGGTCATTTTAATGTAACACTAAAAAATATTTATAAATATTATATGTATTTATTAGTAATTGTGTTTATTTATTATTTAATATCAAATTCATTTTATTTAAATAATTAGAATTATTATTTTATATAATTATGTTGGCTAGAAATTATATGATGGCTAGATCTTGGATGATTATATTGTGTTATGGCTTGTTGTCTATTTTATTTATATAGTTACTATAGAAAATTATTAAAATATATTGGTTGGATGTTGTTTGTGTTAGTTATCATCTTTCTGTTATATATTGTAATAAAGTTATTAGTTAAACTATTTTACAAATTAGAATTTATAAAAAATATTGGGGTTTTTGTTTTATCTTGGGCCAAAGAACAATAAAGCTAGGAGGTAGTAGAATTGGTGTTACCCAATCCTTGTTGTTTCATCCATATCAGTCAACAACAAAAAAGTGTCTTGAAAACCTTTTTTTTTTCTTTTTATTGTCCCATAAAAATTTCTCTCTGCAATTTATATCACTTCATTTTATTAAATTATTCCTTTGATAAATTTTTTTCTTCTTTTAATAGTAACCAAAATTGTTGACAAAAATATTATTAGATTTTAACATTAATTAACCACAAAAAAAATCTTGGCATTCAAATTATTTCTTTACAATTATCTTCTCACTTTAACTTTATTCAATTTCGTTCAAAAGTTTCTATGACTCAAAAAAAAAAAAAAACAAAAAAGAAAATCAACGAGTAAAAACCATCCAGCTTTCTCCTAACCATTAATCATAGAATCATGACTACGCCTTCATTCACAATGGGACCGAGATTGTGACACCCTAAACCCCAAAATAACATTTATAATAATATGTACTAAATTATTTGAAGAAAACTTGCAGCGGATAAAGAAAATCTGTTAAAGAGAATACAAACTTTAATATCTAATTTAGGATATCACGTTTCTCTAAATACACATGTAACAATTCAACTTTGTTCCTCAATTAAAATAGTACAATATCAACGAACTTGATTTAACTAGAATTTCTTGATTTAATTCCCAAGACTTACTCATACTAAGTTTTCATATAAAAAGTCATTTATAATAACAAAAGTAAAATACACATTACAACTCTTAATTCTCGGTATCACCTATCAGAGCGGGGTTTCTCCCAAACTTGAACTTCGAGACTCATTAACCTGTAATAACTACGATTTCGCAAACGCAGGGCCAAGCCAGTCAAACACAAACAACGAAGGAAGTGAGTTTTGAAATCATGTTGATAGTATAATATAAATAAGATGAACACTCAATTAATCATCAATAAATTGTATCATTAAACAAACATTCTTCAAGGAAAAACATCACATTATATAGTCAAAATAAAAGAAAATCAATACACTTCACTGTAACATCAAATCATCGCTTAAATTATTATCACATATAATACATATTAATCACAACAAAACAATCACAAGAAAATTCAATGCTATGCATGAGCTTAGACTCTACTTCACAATGTGGTACCATTCTAACTCTGAAGTACATGGTTAGGAGGCTTGATACTATGCCACCATCCGGTGGACGGACAATTCAATTTGGCCCTGTCCTCATAGATCCCATCAACTCAACCCGAGACACATATACGTGACAGTTGAGGTAAACGTGTGTTGCATGGTAGCTCCCAACATTTGGAGTGCTACCTCCAAGTCACCTAGGAATTCGCCATCTGAATACCTCCAAGGTCTAACAATCTTGCCTTAAAGGTCAATAGTAGACCGCCACGATCAGGCCCATTCAGTTGTACTTCCCCGGAATCACTAGGCTTGTCAGGCCCTACCTATATGATGACAAAATAATCTTTACTTCACAAATTCTCAATATTTATTTTCTACCCTCGTTGGCCTATGATACTCCATTAAGACCGCCATCTCAAACACAAATTGGAATCAAAATTATTTCACCAACTATGGGGTTACTTCAATATTCTCATCACAAATTCACAATATCACTATCATTTAATCAAATTCACAATATCATTATCATTAATCATATATCATCACAATATCACTTCAATATTCTCAATTAAACTTACATTATACACTACATTCACATAAACTCATTTAATCAAACATGTGGACCAAATTCATTTGAAATCAAATATCACAATGATATCAAATGTAACACCCTGAACCCAAATTGAAATAAAAAGGTAAAATGCACTAGTTTTAAAGAGATTCGCAGCGGTTCCAAAATAGAGTATATAAATATTTTTTAAATACTTTAAGGTTCAAGACGTCACATTCATGCTTACACAAAATGCTTGCATAAAAATTTTCAATAAAAAAAATTCTTAATATCGAATATAGTTGATGTTCATTAAATAAATACTTTTGATATAAAAGCAAGTTCTAAACTTAGAGACAATTAATTTCTACCTCTGAATAACCGATAAAATAACACAATTGAACAATCAAATTTACAAAAATCTAAATTGTTCATAACTCAACAAAATACGAAAAATTACTCCCAATCGATAACCTGAAATAACTGCGCTCTCGCAAGCGCCAAACACAAGCAATGAGGGGTGAACATGTAATAGTATAAAAATTGAGAAGAACACGTAAAAAAAAATATTAAACACCGTATCATATCAAATCACAACCAACAAGAATAATCAAGGTAAAACATTGATACAATCCACAACATCTAGTAAGTAAATACACAAATCAAGTAATGTTATGCATGCTCTTATACTCTAGACTCCTCCTCTTCCTTTGGTACCATTCTAACTCTGAAGTACTTGGTTAGGAGGCTCGATACTATGCCACCACGCAAGTGGACGGACAATTCAAATTGGCC
>NC_021162.2:23627321-23633562 GCF_000331145.2 Cicer arietinum | reverse complement strand
CATTATTATTATTATTATTATTATTATTATTATTATTATTATTATTATTATTATTATTATTATTATTATTATTATTATTATGATTACTATTATTATTATTATTATTAATTGTTACTCTTGTATATGAACTTAACGCATAAAACACATTTTATTCCTTTCTTTTATTTTTTTTTTATAAAACCAATAATTAGCAAAATTTAATTTCTTTAATACTTTATTTTTTTAATAAAATTCCATTACTAAAATATTACTAATATTTTGAAACTAATATTTTATAAAATAAAGTGATTAAAATAATTAATCTTTTAAAATACATTAATAACCAAGACTCTCATATTTAAAATAATTACTATGATTACATATTTTTTTCATCCAAATACTCACATTAAAATACTACCATCAGAGAGTATTCAAAATTATAAAACAAATAAATATAACATATAAACTTTATATTAATTACTAAATTATAATAAATATATATAAAATCATAGTATCATAACAAAGATATAAAAATATAGGAAATCAATTGCAATTGTACTAGCATCTCAAGATGATTATTTATCAACTAAATAACTAAAAATATAAACCAGTTAGAAAAAATTGAAGTATAACTATGTGTACACTTAACATCATTCAAACTCACAAAAAAATATCACATTTACTAGATACATGCATATACATGTTAAATTGTCTAAAATCTTATTATTTAAATTATTACACTAAAATAGTATTATTTTTATAAAAATATATAAAATAATATAATATTTGTTATTTATATCACGCATTTAGTCTAATATGTAATTAGTAGATCATAGAAAGGCCCTATATAAAGAAAATTAATTCCAAAATTAATCAACATATATTTTAAAATAATTTTAACACTAAATCAATTATTTAAAATTCTATTTAATTAATGAAATAATTTATTATAAAATTTGGGGTGTTACATCAAATATCACAGTAATATCAAATATCACAATAATGTTAAATATCTCAATAATATCAAATATCACACATTTAACGAAATTAAATCAATCAACACCTTATAAATATTTCTATTCCAAATTTTAATCTCACAATTTCCATTTTGCATATTAATTAATTTATCACTCAAAGGGCTACTGCCGTACGTAGCGAGCCCCAGATGAATCGTTGGGAAATACGGTTTTCCCGTTCATCTCACAATATATTATACTCATGAATTCAAACGTTCTTTCACCCCTTACCTTATTTTGACGCTTTCACACATGAATAGGACTCCACGAGCAAACAGCCTTTGTTCATTGACTCTTTGTCCATCAATCGATCATAAATCGGAAAACCAAATAGTGGATAATATAGTCACTTTTCACACGGTCGTTTTGGCGCTGGTTTCACTCAAATCGTACTTACGATGAAGGAGAACGGTGCAAAATAACGAATTTTACAAATGGAGAAGTCGGGTATTTTAGAGAGAAATTGGGGTTGTTAAAATTCTGGAAAATTATGTTTAATGGACTAGTTAAATGAATGAAATAACATACTCAAATTTGGGCGAAAATGGAGAAAGTTTTCTGGACAGTTATCGACCACCGATGCCAAACGATAGACTATTGTTGTGTTTTCTCTTTGGTTTTATGGCTGCCCTTTCAACTTCTTTCCCTTTTTTTGTTGTTGTTTTATTTTATTAACAATTAGGGTTGGTAAAACCCATTGATCCCTTTATTTATTTTTAAATAAAACCAATAATTACTAAAACTAATGTTTTAACATTTTTTTAACATAATTTAATTACTAAATATTGCTATTATTTCCAAACTAATATTTTATAAAATAAAGTAATTAATCTTTTAAAATATATTAATAATCAAAACTCTCATATTCAAAATAATCACCATAATGATACTTTTTAAAATACTATCATCATTAGAGAATATTCAAAATTATAAAATAAATAAGTATAAAATCAACACTTTATATTAATTACTAAATCATACGAAATATATATATATATATATATAATCACAATATCATAATAAGTATATAAAAATAAAGAAAATCAAACACAATATTACCACTATCTCAAGATAATCATTTATAAAATAAATAATTAAAATAAAATATATTTAGAATTAAATTAATATAAGTTAGTGCACATTTAATATTAGTCAAACACATAAAAGAATGTTATATTAATTGGGTGCGCGTATATCCACGTAGAATCGCATAAAATCTTATTCTTCAAAATATTACACTAAAATACTATTACTTTTAAAAAATATATAATATAATATAATAAAATAAAATATTTATTATTTATATCGCTCATTTAATATAATGTGTATCAAACTAGCACATCATAGAAAAAATTCATATAACGAAAATTAATCACAGTTTATTAACATATATTTTATAATAATTTTAACATCAAATTAATTATTGAAAATCCTATTTAATTAATAAAATAGTTTATCATAAATTTTAGGGTGTTACGTAGATGATTTGAGAGTCGGCTCGAAACATAAGAGTCTTCGAATCCAAAGGTCGGATACTCAAAACTACATTTAGAACGTGAGAAACCACATTCACTTTGTGTCTGGGAATTTGATGTATTTTAAACTTCTACTCCTTATTGTAAATTGTAGTACTATGTTGTTATTTCTATAGTGATCTTGATTTCGTGATGTTATTGACCTAGAAAAATTATTTTAATTTATCAAACAAGTTTATTTGTGTCAAGAAACAATTTTTGTGCAATGAAAAATTGCTTCTTAATGTCTAGATCATATTTCAATTGAAAATGTTATATTAACTTTGAGTAAAAATAGTTGCTTACTTTACTTGCTAATTGAAAAATTATTATATACAAAAGGGTGAATTATTAGTTTAATTGTGATAAATTTCCTATTGTTGGATTGCTATGAGAATATTTTACATCATGATGCCAATTATTGAATTACTTATATGCATGTATATGTGATTAGGTAAATGTGAAAGTGTTGGTGTTTCAGACGTTCTAAGTGTTGAGAATTTGTGAATAGTTTTAGAGTAATTGAGTGTTTAAAAGTGAAATAATTTTATATTTCTTTATTTTAATTGGTGATTCATTTGATGCAAGTGTCCTTTCTATTGTGGTTATAACTAGTTGTAAATTACAATTAAATTATTGTGAAGGTGTAATTAAGTGAATTTTTAACTTGAAGTAAGGAGTAGGAGTTGTGGCGCCGCCTTCGCACTCCTGAACCGCGTTAAAGATACTTTTAATTATGTGAATTTGAATAACTCCAGTTATAGTTCCTTAAGTAGTTGACTACATGAGTAGGAGGGACTAGCTACCCTGATGACTCATCGTCAATAAAAGAGACAACGACAACTCATTATTTTATTAGAAGCACCTTTTAATTTTATTTTTAAATAGTTAAAAAAAATGTTCATTGCTTATATCAATTGAATGAATTTAATTATTAAATATATGTTATTGGGAAATAGTATCTCTATCTTTAATTTTTTTTTCTTTCTCCATGATTATATATAGAGTGTGTTTTTATAGAGTAATCATTTGTAAATCTATAATATGTTATTAATTTGTTAGATGTGTTTAATATTTTAAAAAATTACTCTCTTTGTTAGACATAAGTTAAATTTGTTGAATGATTGGTGATATGATTTAGACTTTATTTTAAGGAGTAAAACTAGTAATATTTGGTTTGAAAAAAAAAAAATAGTTGAAATTGACAACTTACTTGAAATGTGTTTCATTTAACCAAACTAAATGAACTACATTATTATTGACAAAATCTATATGTTATTTTTTATATGTAAATTATAGTGAGTAACTCTATGGTATTTTATTTCATAATTGAATGATAAATATATGTGTTAATTGATCTATTTTGTCATGTTAGTCTATCATGCTATGTTAGTTAATTTTTTACATGATATGCTTAACTGGAGATTGAATTTCTTAAATATGTTTATAGATTAAGTTTGAATCTTGAGGGTGGTAAGTCAAATATTAGTTAACTCACAGTAAATTTCGAGGAAGAAATTCATTAACAAAGTGTAACACCCCAAATTTTATAATAAACTATTTTATTAGTTAAGTACGATTTAAATAATTAACTTAATATTAAAATTATTTTAGAATATATGATGATAAATTTTTTGACAAATTTTTGTTATATAGGTGATTTTTAAGATGCGCTAGATTTATAAATATTAGATTATATGAGCAATATAAATAAAAGATTTTATGTGATTTTGCGTGTATATACATGTACCCAATTAATGTAATACTTTTATATGCGCTTGATTGATGTTAAGTATGCACGTAGTTATATTTCAATTATTTATAACTATTTTCTATTTTTACTTATTTTTTTTTTATAAATAATTATCTTGAGATGGAATTGATATTGTGTTTGATTTTGTTTATTTTTTTATACTTGTTAAGACATTGTGATTTTATATATATTTATTATGATTTAGTAATTAATATAAAATATTGATGTTATATCTATTTATTTTATAATTTCGACTATTTTCTAATATGTTGGTATTATTATAATGTGAGTATTTTGAGAAATAAGTATAATTGTAAAGATTATTTTGAATGTGAAAGTTTTAATTCTTAATTTTGAAATATTAATAATATTTTATTAATGAAATTGTGTTTTTAAAAAATAAAATAAAATAAAACTAGTAAAACCTAAAAGGAGACCAATGGGTTTGACCCATGTGTGAACCCTAATTGTTAATAAAATAAAACAAACAAACAAAAAAGAGGAAGGGAGTTGGACGGCGGCCGTAAAACCAAAAAGAAACACAACAACAACCTATAGTTTGACACCGATGATCGATAATCGTTCTGGAAAAGTTTCTCCGCTATCGTCCAAATTTCAATACGTCGTTTTATTCATTTAACTAGTCAAATAAACATGTTTCCTCATATTTTTAACCATCCAAATTCTTCTCCAAAATACCTGACTTCTCTGTTTATAAAATTCCTTAGTTTGAGCCGTTCTTCTTCACCGTATGTTCGATTTGAGTGAAACCAACGCCAAAACGACCGTGTGAAAAGTGGCTAAATTATCCACTGATTGGCTTTCTGATTTATGGTAATCTTCCTTGACCGAATTTCTAATTTAGTTTTTAGAATATCTTCTCATAAACTATTTTTAACATTTACCCAAATAAATTGTCGAGTTAGATCGGTTGATGGACAAAGAGTCAATGAACAAAGGATGTTTGCTCGTGGAATCGTATTCGTGTGTAAAAGCGTCAAAATATGGTAAGGGGTGAGAGGGCGTCTGAATTCATGAGTATAATATATTGTGAGATGAACGGGAAAACCCTATTTCCCAATGATTCATTCGGGGATCGCTACGTACGGCAATAGCCCTTTGAGTGATAAATTAATTAATCTGCAAATAAGAAAATGGTGAGATTAAAATGTGAAATAGAAATATTTATAAGGTGTTGATTGATCTAATTTCGTTAAATGTGTGATATTTTATATTATTGTGATATTTAACATTATTGTGATATTTGATATTATTGTGATATTTAAAATTATTGTGATATTTGATGTCATTGTGATATTTGATATCATTGTGATACTTGATTTCAAATGAAGTTAGTGCATATGTTTGATTAAATGAGTTTATGTGAATGCAGTGTATAATGTAAGTTTATTTGATGATCATGTGTGATTTATGATATAAATCTGTGATAAGTTTATGTGATAAGCTTATGTGATGATAATGATGATGTTTGGTTGAAGATAGTGATTCTATAAAATTGTGATGAGTTTATATGATGAGATATGATTAATGATAGTGATATTGTGATGAGAATATTGAATTAACCCCATAGTTGATGAAATAATGGTGATTTCAATTTGTGTTTGAGATGATGGTTTTAATGGAGTATCATATACTAACGAGGGGAGAAAATAAATATTGTGAATTTGTGATGCGAATATTATTTAGTCATCATATAGGTAGGGCCTGACAAGCCTAGTGATTCCGGGGTAGTACAACTGAATGAGCCTGATCGTGGTGGTCTGTTGTCGAGCCTTAAGGCAAGATTGTTAGACCTTGGTGGTATTCGGGTCAGGAATTCCTAGGTGACTTGGAGGTAGCACTCCAAATGTCGGGAGCTACCACGCAACACACGTTTACCTCGACTGTCAAGTATATGTGTCTCAGGTTGAGTTGAGGGGATCTATGAGGATAGGGCCAATTTGAATTGTCCGTCCACC
>NC_021162.2:23610623-23627294 GCF_000331145.2 Cicer arietinum | reverse complement strand
AGGGGATCTATGAGGACAGGGCCAATTTGAATTGTCCGTCCACCGGGATGGTGACATAGTATCAGGCCTCCTAACCAAGTACTTCAGAGTTAGAATGGTACCACATTGTGAAGTAGAGTCTAAGCTCATGCATAGCATTGCACTTTATTGTGATTGTTTTGTTGTGATTAATATGTATCATGTGTGGTGATAATTTCTCTTAGACAATTTGTTGTGACACGTCCCGTTTTTTTTTAAAAAAAAAATATAATAATAATAAAAACCAAATTTCCTTTTTTTCTTTCCACCTCATTTTCTAATTTGTTCTTCCTTCCTTTTCTCTCTCCCTCTTCCTCGACAGAACACTTCCCCTCCCCGCCATTTTTTTTAGGAGGAGAGGGCATTCAACGAGATGTAAGCTCCCTAATTGATACGTGATGATGCGTTGCGGGATTGAGAGGAGAGGGCCATCCGTTAGATGGAGCCGCCATTAAGGGAAAGGCCACCCTTAGGAGGAAAGGGCTATCAATGAGATAAAGCCGCCTCTTGGTTCTAAAAATTTGTATTATTACTTGTTTGATTTTTATGATGATTTTATGGTTGTTCATTTTGATTTCGTTTCGTTATTTACTGAATTTTTAATATTTCTGTCAAGCGATTGAACAGTTATTCATGCCTTTTGTGTTTCCCTTCTAATTGATGGTGGTTGTTGTCTCCTCACTAAGTCTTTGTGACTTACCCCTTTATGTTGCTTATTTTTTTTTCAGATTCGCAAGCAGTTGAGTAGGAATCTATTATTTGATTCAAGTCTCAACATACTTCTTTTTTTGGTAGGCCTCTTTGATCGAGGACCATTTTTTTTGTAACATTTGTTGAGTCTATGTAAATTGCAGCTATTTTGGAGTCTAGAAAGTCTATTTTAGTTTTTTTTGGGAAGTGTATTAAGCAATTTGATTATGTTATTTGAATTATGACTGGATTGAAAGCTGAACAGAGATCTTACAAAATTTGGGAATGTTGAAGTTACAGAGGATACTCTGTCGAAATTTCAAGAAAAAGTATATATATATTTTTTTGAAATGGTTAGGGAACGATTTAGTGTTTAATTGTTAAGTTAGTTGATAGGCTTGCCATGCTAGGAGTATAGCTTGTGCGCCGGTCACGACATTTAAATTTCAGGTCGTGACAAAGTTGGTATCAGAGCTCGGTCGTAGGTCCTAATAGCTGCAAACGTAGGGTGATAATAGATTCTTGTCAGTAAATTGTGTACCCGGGCACAAATTACTTGCAAGGGCTATTAGCACTCTATGAGAGTCTCATCTGTTGTCTAAATATGTGTTTAAATTTATCATCACTATCTCTCCACAATTTCTTGTCGTCTTATTCAATCTTTGATCAATGTTCTTTGAATAGGTGAGAATGCCACCAAAGACTAGGAATCCTACTATAAGGAAAATTGTTGATGAGTCAATTTCTCAAGCTCAAGGCGCTCGTCAACGAGGTCGTGTTTCAGTTCGTGCTCGAAATATGCGTAGAGCTAATGTTGGCGGACGTGGTTTGAATGCTGATGTTGAGGTACCTAGGAGGAGGCGCGGAAATCCAGCCATGGAAGAGTTTGCTGCTGGTCTGCAACAACTTGTTGGGGTTGTCGTCGGCGTAGAGCTAATGTTGGCGGACGTGGTTTGAATGCTGATGTTGAGGTACCTAGGAGGAGGCGCGGAAATCCAGCCATGGAAGAGTTTGCTGCTGGTCTGCAACAACTTGTTGGGGTTGTCGTCGAACAACAACAGGAGAGTGATCAAAGGCATGAAAATGTCAATGGTCAACAAGAGGTTAAACAAGTTGAGCGTCAGACAACTGCTACAACGAGGGGTATTGAGGTTACTTTACCAGACTTCATGAAGCTTAAACCCCCTACTTTTTCTGGGCCTAGTGCAACTGAGGATCCACAACAATTCATTGACAGTCTAGAGCGGCTTTGGAGAGCATTGGGTTGTTCTGAGGTAAGAGCAGTTGAACTGACATCATTTCAACTAATAGGCGCGGCACGTGATTGGTTTGATATAGTGTCACATGGTAGACAAGTGGGGTCACCTCCGTTAGCATGGAGAGAGTTTTCTCAGTTGTTCATGGCTCGTTTTCTTCCGGAGAGTGTTAGAGATGGATTAGCTCATGAGTTTGAGCGATTGGAGCAAACAGAGGGTATGACAGTTTCAGAGTATAGTGCTCGTTTTACACAGCTCTCTAGACATGCTCCTTATCCTATCACTGAGGAGATACGTGTTAAGAGGTTCATTAGGGGATTGAAGGATTATTTATTTAGATCTGTGGTTGGGTCGAATTCTTCTACTTTTGCAGAGTTTTTGAGTTTGGCCCTTTTGATTGAGCAACGACAGAAGGAAAAAGGAGGCAATTGACAAGATTCACATAAGAAGCAAAGGATTGAAGGATCTTACAGTAACTATTCAAACCGTGGTGGTGGATCTATGTTTGGTTATCAGGGGCAACAAGGACTCATGTCTCAAAGGGGTGGTCATAGTGGGCCGTCTTCTGGGACAGTGCAGATTCGTAGATCAGATTCTGGAGCAGCATCACAATCCATTTTCCCTCAGAGACATTCTGGTGTTTCAGCTACACGATGTTCTACTTGTGGTAGGTTTCACTTCGGGAATTGTTCTAGATGGATTGTCCTATAGACATGACACATCCATCCTCTAGTTATGCATCAGCACCAACAGCTTTGGCATCTTCTCAGACTCATTCTGCATTTGTGCGTCAGAGTGGAAATTCTTATGTTAGGGGTTCAGGAACATTTCAGCAGCGAGGTAGAGGATTTGGTGGTAGAGGTCAGATATCAACAGGAAGTGGTCAAGCTCGAGTGTTTTCTTTGACTCGGCAGGATGCTCAGACATCCAATGCAGTAGTTACATGTATACTTTCTATATGTTCTAGAGATGCTCATGTTTTGTTTGATCTTGGAGCTACACATTCTTTTGTATCCTCGTGGTTTGCTACTCGTCTTGGTAAATGTTCATCTTCTTTAGAAGAGCCTTTAGTTGTAGCTACACCTGTTGGAGGGAATTTGCTTGCTAAGTCGGTGTATCGTTCTTGTGATATAACTATTGATGGCAAGGTGTTGCCGGTAGATTTAGTAGTTATTGACTTGATAGATTTTGATGTGATTTTGGGTATGGATTGGTTGGCTTTGCATCATGCCACTTTGGATTGTCATAACAAAGTGGTGAAATTTGAGATACCGGGACAATCAGTCTTCTCATTTCAAAGAGTACATTGTTGGGTACCACATAACCAAATCTAGCATTGAGAGCTAGCAAGTTAATGAGAAGAGGTTGTCAAGCGTACTTAGCCTTGGTAAGGGATACACAAGTTGCTGAAGAGGAATTGGAGAAAATTCCAATAGCATGTGAATTTCCAGATATATTTCCTGAAGAACTTCCTGGGTTGCCACCTGATAGGGAGATCGAGTTCTCTATAGACTTAGTTCCTAACACTCATCCTATATCTATACCTCCTTATCGTATGGCACCAGCATAACTTAAAGAGCTAAGGGAACAACTTCAAGATCTTCTTGATAAGGGTTTTATTCGTCCAAGTTCTTCTCCTTGGGGAGCACCCGTCTTATTTGTAAAGAAGAAAGATGGATCCATGCGGCTATGTGTAGACTACCGACAGTTGAATAAAGTAACTGTGAAGAATAAATATCTGTTACCCCCGCATTGATGAGTTGTTTGACCAACTTCAAGGAGCTCAATGTTTTTCTAAGATTGATTTGCGGTCGGGGTATCACCAGTTGAAGATTAAGAGGGATGACATAACGAAGATAGCTTTTCGCACACGTTATGGACAATATGAATTCCTGGTTATGTCTTTTGGGCTTACTAATGCCCCAGCAGCTTTCATGGATTTGATGAATCACGTTTTTAAACCATTCTTGGATCAATTCGTGATTGTGTTTATTGATGATATCCTGTTTATTCCAAGAGTAAAGAAGAACACAAGCGGCATTTAAGATTGGTTTTGCAAACCTTCAGAGATAAACAATTATATGCCAAATTCTCAAAATGTCAGTTTTGGCTGGATAGTGTGGCATTTTTAGGACATGTTGTGTCTAAGAATGGAATAAGCGTAGATCCAAGTAAGGTGGAAGGAGTCCAGAATTGGCCCAAACCTACCACAGCGAAGGAGATTCGGAGCTTTCTTGGCTTAGCTGGCTATTATCGACGTTTTGTGAAGGATTTCTCAAAGATTGCATCTTCATTGACTAGGTTGACCCAGAAGAAAGTTGAGTTCCGATGGACTGATGCATGTGAGGAAAGCTTTCAAAAATTGAAGGAGTACTTGACGTCAGCACCTATTTTGGCATTACCTATAGGTGGTGAAAGTTATGCAGTTTATTGTGATGCTTCTAGAATTGGTCTCGGTTGTGTACTTATGCAACAAGGTAAAGTTATTGCCTATGCATCTAGACAACTCAAGAGGCATGAAGTGAACTATCCCACACATGATTTGGAAATGGCTGCCGTTATTTTTTCTCTTAAGATTTGGAGGCACTATCTATATGGTGAAACTTGTGAGATTTATACCGACCATAAAAGTCTTAAGTATATCTTTCAGCAGCGAGACTTAAATTTAAGACAAAGAAGATGGATGGAACTCTTGAAAGATTATGATTGCACAATCTTATACCATCCAGGGAAGGCAAATGTTGTTGCAGATGCTTTGAGTAGGAAGTCTATGGGCAGTCTTGCTCATATAGCAGAAGTAAAGAGGCCAATAGTTAAAGAATTTCAAGAAGTTGTTGAAAGTGGAATTCAATTGGAACTTGGTCATTCGAGATTACTTTTAGCCCACATACAAATTCTTCCAACCATAGTTGGTGATATCAAAGAAGTTCAAAGTCAAGACCCATACTTGGTGAATATGGTAAATAGTGTTCAGAATGGTAAAATTTCAGACTTTTCAGTTGATTCTGATGGTGTGCTGAGATTGAAGGCTCGACTGTGTGTCCCAAATATTGGTGGCTTAAGGAGAAAAATTTTAGAGGAGGCTCATCATTCTTCTTATACTATTCACCCAGGTTCTAATAAGATGTATCAAGACTTGAGAGAATTGTATTGGTGGGAAGGGATGGAGAGAGACGTAGCAGATTTTGTCTCTAGGTGCTTAGTGTATCAACAAGTAAAGGTTGAGCACCAAAAGCCTGCGGGGTTACTTCAACCTGTTGAAATACCTGAATGGAAGTGGGAAGGCATCACTATGGATTTTGTCACAGGATTACCACGAACCCAAAAGGGTTATGACTTGGTGTGGGTGATTATAGACCGGTTAACCAAATCTGCACATTTTTTGCCTGTGAAGACTACTTACACTGCATCTCAATATGCTAAACTTTATTTAGATAAAATTGTCTCTTTGCATGGTGTATCGATGTCTCTTTGCATGAGTCGTTCCAAACTTCATTAGGAACTCGTTTGAAGCTTAGCACCGCTTTTCATCCCCAAACAAATGGTCAATCTTTGAGGACTATACATATATTGGAAGATATGCTTTGTGCTTGTGTTCTGGATCTTGGGGGTAGTTGGGATCAACATTTTCCCTTGATGGAATTTGCATACAATAATAGTTATCAATCTAGTATGCAAATGGCTCCGTTCGAGTACGGAAGACGTTGTAGGTCTCCGATAGGGTGGTTTGAAGTTGGTGAAGCTAAATTAGTCCGGCCAGAATTGGTTCAAGATGCCATTGAAAAAGTTAAATTGATTCGGGATCGCTTAGTGACAGCTCAAAGTAGGCAAAAATCTTACTCTGATAAGAGGCGTCGTCCCTTAGAGTTCATCCAGTTTTTCATATTTCGATGCTTCGAAAGTATCTTCATGACCCTTCTCATGTGATAAATCATGAAGACGTACACTTAGATGAGAGTCTATCGTACGTTGAACATCCAGTAGCTATATTAGATCGCCAAGTGAGACGTTTACGCTCAAAGGATATCGTTTCAGTAAAAGTTCTTTGGCGTGGTCCATCAGGTGAAGAAACTACTTGGGAACCCGAAGAAGTCATCCGTGCAAAGTACCCACACTTTTGTTGAAACTCAAGGTTAGTGACATTTATTAAATAAATTCAAGGACGAATTTTTATAACGGGAGGAGATTGACACGTCCCATTTTTTTTTTAAAAAAATATAATAATAATAAAAACCAAATTTCCTTTTTTTCTTTCTACCTCATTTTCTAATTCATTTTTCCTTCCTTTTCTCTCTCCCTCTTCCTCGACAGAACATTTCCCCTCCCCCCCATTTTTTTTTGTTGTTTTTTTTCTTCCTTCCCTTCTCCTTGATTCTTTTCTCTCTTTAATACCCAAACCATCAACCATTAACAAATGAATTTAACATCCTCACAACCATTGAAAAATGCTCTTGGTTAGGATTTTTGAGTTAGGGTTTGTGCTCTAGAGAAAAGGGTATCCATCTCATGAGAGTTGTTGATTGAAACTCTTTGAGGTAAGTACACAACTCTAATCCTAGTATGAATTCATAATGTAGTTTTGTTTAAAAATCTTATTTTTGTGCTTAGGGTATATTTAAACGATTTTTAGGGTTTCCTAGAGTTAGCTAAACTTTAGATTAAATTTTTCTAAAGTATTGGAAATATTTTCGATACTCAGATGTGTCAATTGAGACCCTGTCGCCTACTCTGAGAGTTGTTGGAGAGCAAACTTAGACGATTCTCCATAACTGTGAGTTGACGACGATCATCGTCATATATTTTTATACTGATATTATTATGATTTTACTTGTTTTCTATATTAAAGTATTTATTGAAAAATTTGGGAAACACAACTTTTGAATTTTATCTCGATTTCGTCAATTATTTAATTTAACGGTCGTTGTTATATAATATGTTATTATTTTGATTTACGTATGAGCTACAGTATTTAAATCTTGATTTGTTATGCGATTGAGTATGTTTTTCATGAATTACGATGAAATGATTTTTAATACGTGTTTTGGGAAATCGGTGTTATAATTATTAAATCGTTAACTGCGTTAGGTGCACCTAGTTACCACGTGTTGATAAGGGACATTTAACCGTTAGATGGAGCCGCCCCTACGAAAGAGGTTATCTGTAGGAGGAGAGGGCTATCAACGAGATATAAGCTCCCTAATTGATACGTGATGATGCGTTGTGGGATTGAGAGGAGAAGGCCATTCGTTAGATGGAGCCGCCCCTAAGGGAAAGGCCACCCTTAGGAGGAAAGGGCTATCAATGAGATAAAGCCGCCTCTTGGTTCTAAAAAATTGTATTGTTACTTGTTTGATTTTATGATGATTTTAAGGTTGTTCATTTTGATTTCGTTTCGTTATTCACTGAATTTTTAATATTTCTGTCAAGCGATTGAACAGTTATTCATGCCTTTTGTGTTTCCCTTCTAATTGATGGTGGTTGTTGTCTCCTCACTAAGTCTTTGTGACTTACCCCTTTATGTTGCTTATTTTTTTCCAGATTCGCAAGCAGCTGAGTAGGAATCTATTATTTGATTCAAGTCTCAACATACTTCTTTTTTTGGTAGGCCTCTTTGATCGAGGACCATTTTTTTTGTAACATTTGTTGAGTCTATTTAAATTGCAGCTATTTTGGAGTCTAGAAAGTCTATTTTAGTTTTTTTTTGGGAAGTGTATTAAGGAATTTGATTATGTTATTTGAATTATGATTGGATTGAAAGCTGAACAGGGATCTTACAAAATTTGGGAATGTTGAAGTTATAGAGGACACTCTGTCGAAATTTCGAGAAAAAGTATATATATATTTTTTTGAAATGGTTAGGGAATGATTTAGTGTTTAATTGTTAACTTAGTTGATAGGCTTGCCAGACTAGGAGTATAGCTTGTGCGCCGGTCACGACATTTAAATTTCGGGTCGTGACTTTTTTGGAAATTGTATTAAACGATTAGATTATGTTCTTTGAATTGTGACTGAATTGAGAATTTAACAGGGATTTTATAAATTTGGGAATGTTGAAGTTACAGAGGATACTCTGTCGAAATTTCGAGGAAAAGTATATATATATATTTGAAATGGTTAGGGAACGATTTAGTGTTTAATTGTTAAGTTAGTTGGTAGGCTTGCCAGACTAGGAGTATAGCTTGTGCGCCGGTCACGACATTTAAATTTCGGGTCGTGACATGTTGTTATAGTAAAATTTATTGATTTTTCTTGAGTGCTTTTGACTTTTTAATGTGATATTTTCTTGATGAAATGTTTGTGTTATGATATGGTTCTATTAAGATTGTTTGCATGTTCTTCTTACTTGTATTATATTGTCATCATGATTTTGAAACTCACCTCCTTCGTTGTTTGTGTTTGATTGGCTTGGCCCTGCGTTTGCGAAATCGCAGTATTACAGGTTAATGAATCTTTTGATGTTTAAGTTTGGGAGGAACCACACTCTAATAGGTGATACCGGGAATAAGGGCTTAAATTGTATTTTACTTATTTAATTTGAAACGAATTTTTGTATGAAAATCTTAGAAGTACTAGTAAGTTTTTAAATTAAATCAAGTAATAATACTTAAATCAAGTTTATTGAGATTACACTATTTTAATGGAGAAAATAAGTTTAAAGTGTTCCTTTTGATTTTTGAGAAACGTGATATCCAAAGTTAAAAATTAAATTTTTATTTTCTTGGAAACATATTTTCATTTAAATATAGAGCAACTATCATATTTTTGTTCTAGGTTTGACAATCATATGCGCAAACACAACTATATGGTGTAAAAGGGTTTGCACTAACACACTGTCCAAAACCATTTTTATTCGGATATTTTAAATAGCACGTGTTTCTGCATGTTGGGAGTAAACATGAATCTTTTGAGATGAGTTCAATACATCTTTTTTGTTGTCCATTCGCACCTCTAGTCATAACTTTAACAGTTTAAATAAAACCATATTATTAGAAGAAATAAAATCTTGTTTATTTAACGTAATGAAAACTATCAACCCACATAGGTGCAAGGAATTTGATGCAAAAATTGGATACCTGAAAAAATAACGGCAAAGACAATGAATAGAAAGAAGGGAAATTTAGCCATTTCAAATAGCTACAATATCAATAGCAATATGATTTATTGTTGTTGCTTTACTCTATGATATATCATTGTAAAAATAAAATCAAGGCTTTATAGATAAACAACCAACATTTTTAATCATCTAATAAAAGAAGTCAACTTTAAAGTTTTCTAAAAGTTTGAATACACCCCTTTAATAATATTTAAGATTAAAATAATATATCTTGTAAAAAATATATATTAAGATAATATATATTTTAATTTAATATATATTATACTAATTTTAATTGTCTATTTTTATTAACTATTTTTAACATCTATTTTGTATTAATTTTGTTGATAAATCTTATTATTTGTATCTTTGGTACAATGTGATTAAAATCTTCAAATTTCATTTTTGTATTGGATTAATTAATATACTTTTTCTTTTCTTTGGAGATATCTAAACCATAACACGAAGAATATATTTATTCTAAAAAGAAAATTTTAACACATCAAATATATAGAAAATTTAAATTAAATTAATTCAATACTATTATTGTTATATAATTTATTATGTTCATCTCTATATTTTAAAAATTAGTAAAAAATGGGATGTGCGACCTTTTATTATAAAGATTTATTTTTTTTGGAATAGTATAAGGAAACAAAATAGGTCATTTTAATGTAACACTAAAAAGTATTTATAAATATTATATGTATTTATTTGTAATTGTCTTTATTTATTATTTAAAATCAAATTCATTTTATTTAAATAATTAGAATTATTATTTTATATAATTATGTTGGCTAGAAATTATATGATGACTAGATCTTGGATGATTATATTGTGTTATGGGTTGTTGTCTATTTTATTTATATAGTTACTTCAGAAAATTAAAAAAATATATTGGTTGGATGTTGTTTGTGTTAATTATCATCTTTGTGTTATCTACTGTAATAAAGTTATTAGTTAAACTATTTAAAAATTAGAATTTATAAAAAATATTGGGGTTTTTGTTTTATTTTGGGCCAAAGAACAATAAAGCTAGGAGGTAGTAGAATTGATGTTACCCAATCCTTGTTGTTTCATCCATCTTAGTCAACAACAAAAAAGTGTCTTGAAAACCTTTTTTTTTCTTTTTATTGTCCCATAAATATTTCTCCCCGCAATTTATATCACTTCATTTTATTAAATTATTCCTTTGATAAATTTTTTTTTTCTTTTAATAGTAACCAAAATTGTTGACAAAAATATTATTAGATTTTAACATTAATTAACCACAAAAAAAAAATATTGGCATTCAAATTATTTCTTTTCTATTATCTTCTCACTTTAACTTTATTCATTTTCATTCAAAAGTTTCTATGACAAAAAAAAAAAGAGAAAATCAACGAGTAAAAACAATCCAGCTTTCTCCTAACCATTAATCATAGAATCATGACTACGCCTTCATTCACAATTGGACCGATATGATTTGATAGTCAGCTCGAAACATATGAGTCTTGGAATCCGAAGGTCGGATACTCAAAGCAACATTTAGAACGTGAGAAACCACATTCACTTTGTGTCTGCGAATTTGATGTATTTTAAACTTCTACTCCTTATTGTAAATTGTAGTACTATGTTGTTATTTCTATAGTTATCTTGATTTCGTGATGGTATTGACCTAGAAAAATTATTTTAATTTGTCAAACGAGTTTATTTGTGTCAAGAATCAATTTTTGTACAATGAAAAATTGCTTCTTAATGTCTAGATCATATTTCAATTGAAAATCTATATTATTATGATTCAATTGATTAGAAATGGTATTAGGATGATTTTAACGATTGAAGTTAGTTTTTTGAAAATTCGATGGCTTAAAAGTAAATTTTGATATGTTTTATGGGTGGGAGATCATTTGTAAAGTGCTAAAGTGTTTAGAAAAGTATTTGTCTTGACCAAGTTGTGTAGTAAATTTGGGGAATAGAATTTAATTTAGCTTGAAAATCAAAATTTTGGTGATTTTAGAATTTGTTAAGAAAATTCATCCCAAAATATCCTATTATGAAAAATTGAGTTTATGACTTCTAAATGGTTATAAATGATTATCTAAGTGTTAGGATTTGGAGATAAATTTTTTAGGATATGTAGTTTATTTCTATACAATTTCTAAAGCTAGGAAAATGAGAAAACTATTATTTTTTTCCCATTTTAATTTACAATAATATTTTTTTTCTAAATAATTTAATTATGGAATTTTGATTTTATGAGGTCATAGTTTTATTTTAATGTCTAAGTATTGGAATTTTTACTTTTAATTATTTATTATTAATTGATTTTTTAAGAGCGGGGTTATACATTCATTTTATTGGAACAATAATAGCAGTTGTCATGGGCTGTTTATTATGCATGATCACTTAATTTTTATATTTTTGGGTGTTGACTTATGAAAAAAACAATTTAAGCGAATTTTTAAAGTTTAAAAAATTTAATGAATAGTTAGTTCTTTTGTGGAAATGTGTAGCTATTTAAGATATTCTACGTTTTATTTCTTGTTTAGTGAACCTTTAGGCACCCTCTCAACTTTTTTTAAGAGTAGGAGTAGTTTGTTTGAAACTAAGAATGAGAGGTAAATCATTTGGTGGAGGTGTGGACTTAGTGGAGCAAAGACCAATGTGCGTGGATTAAGATTTTATTGTTAGGTAATGAAGCAGCCTAGGTAAGGGCATTTCCTCATACAAATTTTAGTTAGACCGTTGGTTTGATGGTATGAAATAGATAATTTTGGTTGTGTAATAACGCACTTATTTAAAAACTTAGAAAAATAAGAGATTTTAAATATCAACATAATTAATTTAGGACAAAGATATTTTAATAAGAACAGGAAGATATAGAAGCAATAAATAAGTAATGCCCAAGGGTCAAAATGGGGAATTTCTTCCATTTTCCATCTAATCAAACCAGACATCCTTTAATCAGAATTCCTCTGACTAGATTTCCTCTGATATTACATTCCTCTGATCAGATTACATTTGATCTAGATTTACCCTAATTTTGAATTTATCTAATCAGGTTATATCTAACTCAAACTCCCTCCAACTAGACTTTATCTAGTTAGACTTCCTCTAATAAGAACTTCCTTAATCCAGATTTCCTTTATCCCTACTTCTCTAATCAGACTTCCTCAGTTAAAAGTTTTCCTTATGATAAAACTTTGGCACATTTTCACTTCCAAGTTCCACCTCAAGCTTTAAATTATCTAATATAATTAGAGGATGAATCTGGTACTCACTATATCTAGCAAATTGTAGCAGATAAGACGGCTTGAGGCATGAATTCAAACATCAAAGTATAAGGTTCTATAGTTATGTGTGTTGAAGTTGAAATTCATTTTATTTATTAGTACAACAGAGGATGTTTTGCAAACTCTGTACCATTTAGTTACAATGACATTTCAATTATCGTACTTTTCAAAACATATATCGTTGCCTCTAAAATTTAAAAATGTATGAATTTGTACCTTTTCTAGATACATGGTTATGGTTATTAGAGTTTATGTACATGTTCATTGTTTTTTTAGTCATTACCGTTCTCCCACATTTTAAAATAATGTAAAAAACTTATACTATAATTGAAATATGTAACTAAAATTACACTATAATAAATCTCTCAAGTTTTGTCCCTAAGCCCTAGCCCAACTGTCGAATGTCGATATTTTTAGGTTGGACGTCTTGTCTCGAGTTTAAATCCGGGAGTTAACAATTTTGTGCGTTAATTATGGTATAATTTACCATCTCTTCTAAAATAAAATAAAAATCTCTCAAGTTTTGGTTTTAATTGAAATAAAGGATACCAAAATGCTTAATGCACTTTTAAAACATAAATTGTAAATTTGTGAAATTTATTAACTATATTTTGATATGCTTTTACATTAAATATAGAGCAACTATCATATTTTTGTTCTAGGTTTGACAATCATATGCGCAAATACAACTATATGGTGTAAAAGGGTTTGCACTAACACACTTTCCAAAACCATTTTTATTCAGATATTTTAAATAGCACGTCTTTCTGCATGTTGGGAGTAAATGTAACACCCCAAATTTTATAATAAACTATTTTATTTATTAAATAGAATTTTAATAATTAACTTGATGTTAAAATTATTTTATAATATATGTGGATTAATTTTTGGATTAATTTTTGTTATATGTGTGTTTTTAATTATATTTAATTATTTCTAAAGATATCTTATTTCAATTATTTATTTTATAAATAATCATCTTGAGATAGTAGTAATATTGTGTTTGATTTTCTTTACTTTTATATACTTATTTTGGAATTGTGATTATATATATATATATATTATGATTTAGTAATTAATATAAAATATTTTTGTTATATTTATTTATTTTATAATTTTGACTATTCTCTAATGATATATTATTATATCGTGAGTATTTTGAAAAATAAGTATAATTATAGTGATTAATTTGAATTACTCTAATCAATCAAGTATTAGTTTCAAAATATTAGTAATTATATTGTGTTAAAAAAAAGTGTTAAAAAAATAACTTGGGTAGTTGTTGGTTTTATTAAAAATAAATAAATAAAGATTAAAATGTATTTCATGGGTAAAGCCCAAGTAAAACCTAGTTAAATAATAAAACAAAAATAAATTAGATGGAGAGCAAGTTACGCGGCAGCGGCTCCCAAGAAGAATTGGAGGAAAAATAGAAGAAAATTAATACCGGCAGTCGATAACTGGCTCATAAAATTTTCTCCATTTCTGTCGAAATTTCAAATTCATTATTTTGGACCGTTCTTCTTCACCGTAAGTCCGATTTGAGTGAAACCAACGCCAAAACGATCGTGTGAAAAGTGGCTATATTATCCACTGATTAGTTTTCTAATTTATGATCGATTGAAGGACAAAGAGTCAAAGGACAAAGGCTGTTTGCTCATGGAATCATATTCGTGTGTGAAAGCGTCAAAATAAGGTAAGGGGTGAGAGAGCGTTTGAATTCATGAGTATAATATATTGTCAGATGAACGGGAAAACCGTATTTTCCAACGATTCATCCGGGGCTCACTACGTACGGCAGTAGCCCTTTGAGTGATAAATTAATTAATATGCAAAATAGAAATTGTGAGATTAAAATATGGAATAGAAATACTTATAAGGTGTTGATTGATTCGTTAAATGTGTGATATTTGATATTATTGTGATATTGGATGTCGAATGAATTTTATGTATATGTTTGATTAGACATGTTTAGGTGATGTGATAATAAAATGTGGATGCATTTTGATAAGTTTTATGTGATTATGGTGATGTACAATTAACAATAATGATGTTATAAATTTGTGATAAGTCTATGTGATGATGTATGATTGATGAGATTGATGTTATAAGATTGTGATTAGTATATGTGATGACGTGTGATTAATGATAGTGATGTTATAAATTGTGATGAGAATATTGTGATTCCAATTTGTGTTTGAGATGAAGGTCTTAATGGAGTACCATAGGCCAACGAGGGGAGAAAATAAATATTGAGAATTTGTGAAGTGGAGATTATTTTGTCATCATACTAGGTGACTTGGAGGTTGCACTCCAAATGTCGGGAGCTACCACGCGACACACGTTTACCTCGACTGTCACGTATATGTGTCTCGGGTTGAGTTGAGGGGGTCTATGAGGACAGGGCCAATTTGAATTGTCCGTCCACCGGGATGGTGGCATAGTATCAAGCCTCCTAACCAAGTACTTCAGAGTTCGAATGGTACCACATTGTGAAGTAGAGTCTAAGCTCATGCATAGCATTGCATTTACTTGTGATTGTTTTGTGGTGATTGATGTGTTTCAAAAGTAATAATAATTACTCTTAGATGATTTGATGCATATTATAATGAGATGATTATCTTACTTGAGTGAATTTGATGTTATAATATGATACTATTTACTTAAATATTTTGATATATCGTAATGTGATTATGATACGGTCTATTATGATTGTTGGGTGTTCTTCTTACTTATATTATACTATTAACATGATTTTGAAACTCACCTCCTTCGTTGTTTGTGTTTCACTGGCTTGGCCCTGCGTTTGTGAAATCGCAGTTGTTACAGGTTAATAAGTCTTGAAGTTCAAGTTTGAGAGGAACCCCGCTCTGATAGGTGATACCGGGAATAAGGGTTGTAATTTGTATTTTACTAATTTATTTTGAAACGACTTTTGTATGAAAACCATATAAGTACTAGTAGGTTTTTAGAATTAAATCAAGTAATTATACTTAATTCAAGCTTATTGAGATTGCACTATGGAGTAAAGAAGTTAAAGTGTTCCTTTTTATTTTTGAGAAACGTGATATCCTAAATTAAAAATTAATGTTTTTATTTTCTTGGAAACATATTTTTGTTTATCTGCTGCAAATTTTATAGAAATATGATATAAATTATTATATATATTCTTTTGGGGTTTAGGGTGTCACATTAGTGGTATCAGAGCAGGTCTGTCGAATCAGGCCGAGTGGGTCGAATGTCGATTTTGTGTTACGATGTCAGTTGTGTCAATTGTGTTTTCTTGTTTAATAATTATTTTCACTATGATGGTTTTCTCCGTTATATGATTGTGTTAATGATTATATGATTTTGTATTATTATACATATTTTCGAGTGTACTAATTAACTGTTTATTAATTGCTTACTCTGTGTGTTATGGAACCGAAATTCCTACTTAAGTGAGTAAATAAACCATAAAATTAATTGTTAAGATTTGAGTTAATTTTAATTGTTGACAAGATTATGTTAGTTACTTGTTACTTATTGCTTTCCTACTTAACTATGATTTTTGCACTCTTGTTTTATATGATGAGTTGGAAATAATAATTTTGATTGACCAGCTGTATATTTCACCCTTAATCAATTTAAAATACTTAGTTTTGACATGTATATGTTTAAAGTGTTTGATCTAACAACTAATTGATTGAAACATTACTTTTCAGTATGAATTATATGTTTAAAAATTTAAGTATTGACTTTTTTACTAGGTACAAATTATTATTATTTTGTTGAAACTCAATTTAGAGAAAAAAAGATGTTTCGTTATAAACTTTGAGTTATATAGGCAATATGTCTCTTACGTTTAAAGTTTTAATGTTGACTAAAAAAATTCTTTTTTTTTATTTTATGTTGGCTTGTGTTAAGAAAAAAATCGATTTTAAATCGTGAATGTTAACTTTAAATCACTTGAAAGTGTTGATGGTTGTATCTAGATGAGTAGAGTTTTGATATTGGTTTTGAAAACAATTTAGAATGTTCATCATGATTTAGATAATATGAAATTCATATTATTAGCAATTGTAATTCTTGAATATTAGAGGTTGGTAGAACTTAGAATTTTGTAAAAATGACATTTTGAAGGAGTTAAAGTTTACTTATTTTATATGATGAAAATAACTTTTGTTTGAGTTACTCTTGATTATTTTAAAGAAATTAAATTGAGTTGAATTTTTATTGATTTATAAAATAACAATAATTCTATGCTACTGATTTTATTTAATGTTTAAACCAACTTAAAATTTACAACATGTTTTACTCTGTCTTGTTTTTTTTAGAAAATTGAAAAGAGTTGTTGTTA
>NC_021162.2:23609340-23609902 GCF_000331145.2 Cicer arietinum | reverse complement strand
TAGAATTACTCGTCGATGAATAAATTAAATTAACTGCGGTGAATCTTTTACGAAGAATTTAATGCGTTATGGGTGAAATGGTAATTTTAATAAATATCTAGATATTTTGAGATATTTGTTAATTATTATTAATATATATAATGAGTATATGTTTGGAGGGAAAGGAAAAATGAAGGAAAAGAAGAAAGAAAGGAAAAGAAGGAGAAGATAAGTAAAGCAAAGAAAAACAAAAGAAGGAAAAACTAGAAATTCTTCCTGTCTCTCCCTGCCTCGCGACTCTCTCCCTTTTCTTCTTCTTTGGTTTCGTTTTCTTTGCTTCCTTTAAGTTCGAGAATTGAAACCCAAGGCTAGTGGATGAGAAAGATCAAGTTCCCAACTCCTTCCTCTTTCCCGGATTCAAAAACGGAGTTAGGGATTTCAAAACCGTCAAACACAAACCTCCCCGTTTCATCTAGATCTAAGCTTCGTTCCGCGAAGAGATAGAAGGGAAAGTTGCTCACTACCACGCTACGGTGCTAGGGAACCAACTTTGGAAGCGACGTTGCGAACGGAGATTTTACCG
>NC_021162.2:23607404-23608980 GCF_000331145.2 Cicer arietinum | reverse complement strand
GTTGCGAGCGGAGATTTTACCAGATTTACTCGTGGTACCGTAATCGAACGTTAAAGCTAACGTTAAGGTAAGGGGTCCTTCCAAACTTCTAGTTTGCATTTAGGGACTTATCTGTGGTTGTGTGGAAAGGAATTTGTTAGGGTTGAAGTGTTGATTTGGGGGAAAATGAATCTAAGGCTTTATGGGTAAAATCTTAGAGTTAGGTTTTGGTTATATTGATGAATGTTTTGTGGAAAATGAATTTAAACTCATTTACGTATGATTTTGAGTAAATGAAACTTTTTGTGTTTGAGTGATGGATTGTGTTGATTTGTGTTCGTCGTATTTGACATGTTCTTAATTAATACTGATAAAATTTGATATGTGTATGGTTGGCTTTTGTGGAGAAATGAATTGATGTGTTTTGGTGTGGATCGTGGATTGAATTTGATAATATGTTTGAGTTTATTTTGTGTGGAATTTGAAAACCATTAGAGTTAAACGAGTATTAAGAATGGGGAATCTCTTAATGTCTACGTTTACTTAATGTTGTCGTGAAAATTGTTTAAGTTAAACGAGTATTAAGAATGGGGAATCTCTTAATGTCTACGTTTACTTAATGTTGTCGTGAAAATTGTTTAAGTTAAACGAGTATTAAGAATGGGGAATCTCTTAATGTCTTGTTTACTTAATGTTCGTTTTGGAAATCGTTTAAGTTAAAAGAGTATTAAGAATGTGGAATCTCTTAATATTTATGTTTGCTTAATGTTTGTTGTGAAAATCGTCTAAGTTAAAAGAGTATTAAGAATGGGGAATCTCTTAATATCTCTGTTTGCTTAATGTTTGTTGTGAAAATCGTTTAAGTTAAAAGAGTATTAAGAATGGGGAATCTCTTAATATTTATGTTTGCTTAATGTTTGTTGTGAAAATTGTTTAAGTTAAATGAGTATTAAAAATGGGGAATCTTTTAATATCTGCATTTGCTTAACAATTGTTGAGGATGGAGTCAGTGTATGCTCATGCATTTTCATTCTTTATGTAAATCGTGCAGACCCGTGATAGGTGGCACCTCGGTAAACGATACGGGCCCGTGATAGGCAGTACGTTTATGGTTTACGCTTTTTAGTAAATCGTGCAGACCCGTGATAGGTGGCACCTCGGTAAACGATACGGGCCCGTGATAGGCAGTACGTTTATGGTTTACGCTTTTTAGTAAATCGTGCAGACCCGTGATAGGTGGCACCTCGGTAAACGATACGGGCCCGTGATAGGCAGTACGTTTATGGTTTACGCTTTTTAGTAAATCGTGCAGACCCGTGATAGGTGGCACCTTGATAAATAGTACTTTGGCCTGTGATAGGCGATACATTTATGATTTACGTTTTTGTAAACCGTGCAGACCCGTGATAGATGGCACCTCGATAAACGGTATGGGCCCGTGATAAGCAGTACGTTTATGTTTTTCGATTTTTTGTAAATTGTGCAGACCCGTGATAGGTGGAACCTTGGTAAATAGTACTTTGGCATGTGATAGGCAGTACATTTACAATTTACGTTCTTTTTAGTAAACCGTGCAGACCCGTGATAGGTGGCACCT
>NC_021162.2:23601187-23606661 GCF_000331145.2 Cicer arietinum | reverse complement strand
AGATAATAGATTGCTCAATTGATTTATCAATGTCTTGGTTAGTTATGTATTACTTAATGGATTGAGAACTTTATTTTGATTTCATTTTTATTTGGCAAGTGTTATATGAACTTTTAGCATATGGAAAACTCTTTTAAGGTGCATGCTAAGTAGAAAGGTTATTTGTGCATTTAAAAACTTACATGTTATGTTTTAACTGTTAATTTCGGTTGGTGACCCTTTACCACTATTGGTGACCCTTTACAACTATTGTAGAGGGGAATGCTTGACTGGAGCTATGTTAGGAGGATCTTACGGGGCGCGTGGAGATCACTCAGGGCGTTTAGTTTGTTTTGTAGAATGATCAGATTAGGTTGACATAGAGGGAACAGACGTCTTTCTTCTAAATTGTATTTATTTTAAAATGGAAGATTGTACCTATACTAATATTGTCAACTTGACATGTTATTTTCGATGAGTTACATGTACCAACTTTTGATGTGTAAATATTTTGGATTCATATTTTGAGAAACTTTTCCACTGCTTGTAAATTATAATGACTCAATTATTTATCTAAAGGTATTACTTATTTGTTTTTCTCTGTTTTATTTTAATTTCTTTTGGAAAAAAAATACACCCTCGCTTTGAAAATTGGGGTGTTACATTCAGTGATATACAATAGTACTAATGATAAAATGTATACTAATTGAGAAAGAGAAGTAAAAAGAACGGGAAAAAAAAAACAAAGTTTTTAAAAATCTTCTCAACAGTGAAATTCTTTTTGAAAAGTTATCTAAATTTTGAATTCTATAATTGATGTATTTTACAAGTAGATTTTTTTTTATGAATTAACCTAACAAAATGGTATGCATTAGATTGGTATGTGTAGAGTGCATCATGTAGATTGATATGTGTAGAGTGCCTCATGTAGATTGGTATGCGTATAGAAACAAAAATTTATTTTATCAATTTTTTTTTATAAATTATAAAATTGCAATTTTTATTTGAGACTCAATTTTTAAGATTAGAACAGAACTCCAAAATCTTTAAAATTGATGGTGTGTTATGTTTTGGACCAATATTGTGGCTTGATAGAAATTGAGGGATGTATCTATAAGCATGTTAAGTGTGAGAGGATGCTACTATTTTGTAAATTTATAAATTAGTGTAATTCATTATCATTATCATATGTCTTATGTTTTGTGTCATGTGCACTACTTTAATGTATATAGATATACAATTTTTTTTTGTAAGTTTGACAAAATAAGAAAATAAATTGGAACTATTTTGAAAGTGTTAATTAATTGTTAAATTTCTTATCTATCTATATATATATAGTTTAAATTTTATTTCAAAATATAAGTTGAAAATAATAATTTTTACAGTGATGAACTATTTAAAAATGTTGTTTTTGATGATTAAAATATGAATGAATTTTTAGAAATCTTATAGATTTTAAAAAATATCCGTTATTTATTTTATTTGTATTGTATTTAGAAACGTGATTTATCTTAGTTGTTTTTATTTAGATTTGAATTATTGAAAAATAATTTAAAGAAAAATTTGGAATTCTCAATGAATTATTTTTGGGTGCTAAATGTTTAGTGATATTTTTTTAATAATAATTTAAGTCTAGAAATTAATTTTTAGAATGATGTGTAAGCTTGAAAGTGGTTTTTGCACTACCTGATTCAATTTGGTTTGGTAATGTATTGTATCTTCTAGTAAATAATTATTTATCTTATCTTCTACTTGGAAAATCTATATATGCTTTCATTTGTTGTAACTTTTAAGTGATGGTTAACTCAAAAGAAGATTTAATCGTGATCAATTTGAAGTCATTAGACCTCTATGAGAATATGTTTCATTTTTTGAATCCTCGTTTGAGTTATGAGATGAACGTAAAATCTTGGTGCTAATTTTTGGATTAGTTATTTGAATGTGTATATGATTATGTAAATATTAAATTGTTCGTGTTTCAAGTGTCCTAGTTGTTGGGAATTGGTGTATAGAGTTAGAGTAGTCGAGAGCATCTAAAAGTGAAATAGTTCTATATTTCTTCAGTCGGATTATTGATTATATATTGATACTAGTGTCATTTCCTTGTTGTTGTGACTAGTTGTAAATTACCAATAAATTAATGTCAATGTGTAATTAAGTGAGTTTTTAACTTGAAGTAAGGAGTAGGAGTTGTGGCGCCGGATTCGCAGTCCTGAACCACGTTAAAGATACTTTTAATTATCCATATTAATTAGAAATTGAATGACTGCAGTTATAGTTCCTTAAGTAGTTGACTACATGAGTAGGATAGACTAGCTACCCCGATGATTCATGGTCAATAAAAGAGACAACAATAACTCATCATTTTGTTAGAAGTACCTTTTAATTTTATTTTTTTTAATAGTTAAAAAAAACATGTCCGTTGCTATACCAATTGAATGAATTTAATTATTAAATATATGTTATTGGGAAAATAGTATCTCTATCATTAGTTTCTTTTTTTCCTTTCTCCTTGATTATATACAAATTCTGTTTTTATAGAGTAATTGATTGTAAATCTATTATAATATTATTAAATTGTTAGATGTGTTTAATATTTTAAAACTTGCTCTCTTTGTCAAATCTAAGTTAAATTTGTTGAATGTTTGGTGATAGGATTTAGACTTTATTTTAAGGAGTAAAACTAGTAATATTTGGTTTGAAGAAATAGTTGAAATTGACAACGTACTTGAAATAAGTTTCATTAAACCAAACTAAATGAACTACGTTATTATTGACAAAATCTATATGTACATTTTATTTGTAAATTATAGTGAGTAACTCTATGATATTTTATTTCATAATTGAATGATAAAGGTCATAGGTATTTTATTTCATAATTGAATGATGTGTTAATTGATTTATTTTGTCATGTTAGTCTATCATGCTATGTTAGTTGATTTTTTACTTGATGTTCTTAATTGAAGATTGAATGCCTTAAAAATGTTTATAGACTAAAATGGAATCTTGACAGTGGTAAGTTAGATAAGTTAACTCACTCCAAATTTCGAGGACGAAATTGTTTAACAAGGGGAGAATTGTAACACCCCAAATTTTATAATAAACTATTTTATTAATTAAATAGAATTTTAATAATTAACTTGATGTTAAAATTATTTTATAATATATGTTGATAAATTTTTGGATTAATTTTCGTTATATGTGTGTTTTCTACAATATGCTAGTTTTATACATATTTGACTAAACGAGTGATGTAAATAATAATGTTATATTTTTATTGTTTTATATATTTTTCTAAAAAATAAGAGTATATTAGTGTAAATATTTTAAAGAATAAGATTTAGGTGATTTTACGTGTATATGTGAGTTTTGATAATTAATATCATATTTCCTTGTGTGTTTGGTTAATATTAAATATGCACTTAATTATATTTAATTATTTCTAAAGATATCTTATTTCAATTATTTATTTTATAAATAATCATCTTGAGATAGTAGTAATTGTAACACCCTAATTTATTGTTATACCTTAATTTATTATTATTAATATTATTATTATTATTATTATTATTATAAATTAGTGATATTTTCTTATACATGTGTTTCTTGTAGTGTAATAATTTTTTACATGATTGTCTTTTTGTTGTCTTTATAGTTATTTAAATAAAAATCAGTGATAATTGTTATTAAGTATATTTATTTTATTTAATAATAATAATAATAATAATAATAATAATAATAATAATAATAATAATAATAATATATACTAGTTTTGGATTGCTATTATCTTAGTCCTCATATTTTAGTAGTGTTGTTATCTAAATCTTTATTATTTAAATTTATTTTTATTTAAGTATAAATATAAAATAACTATATTAATTATTTATTAAATATAATAATGATGATGATACCGTTCATAAATTTAATGCTCCATATAAAAGCTAATAATTTCTATTAATAGTCTAAGTAATAAATTGCATTTTCCGTAAATGGAATTAATGGACCTAAATTAATTTTGAATTCGTGATACTATTTCTGTAACCTAATTAGAAGTGCCGCCAATTAGCAAAACCACGTACATCTCAGGCACAATCATTAGAAAACGGTCTCAACGTTAAGAAAAAAGATTCTCGTAGAAACGGATTAACTTTTATATGGTACGTATATTTTGCTATCTATATAAATTTTATGTCATATTATTTTTTTTATTAAATCTTCATTTTATAAATTTGTCAGAAACTCTAAAGATTATGGTAGGATTAACACTTGGGTTTATCGATATACAAATTTGTCAGAAATTATTATTCTGCTATATTTATCGATATACAAATTTTGAGAGGCTTGAATCAAAATGAGTGCTAATTGCATATAATTTCTTTCCATGTTTAGGGTCAATATTCAATCTAGGACTTGACTAATTTGTATTAATATTGTGCATAATTTTCCTTATGTTTTTAATTATTATATGATCATATATATTTTATTATATATTTTATTATATATTTGATTTATATGGTTTATAATTATAATCTTAGGTTATATCAAAGAGTCTAAAAATTGTGTTAAGTCTAAATACTTTTGTTTATTTTAATTATAATTCAATGTTTTATGTCATGCACTAGACAGTAACGAAACATTGCTAATTGCATTGATATACTATCTATTTTAATATCAAAAATCATGTCTATATTGTAATTGTTTAACGAAGTATAACTTTATTTTTCTTTTAAAATAATAATAATAATAATAATAATAATAATAATAATAATAATAAAAATAATAATAATGGAACCTTAGTTATCCATTTGCCATATATATACCACAACATCTGGTGATGGGTTAGAATAGAAAGAACCTAGTGTAACATAGCAGCTGCCATATTCCAGCCTTAGTTCCAGCTACTCTATTTCTTCCGTGGTTCTAACAACAATACAACCATTCAGCCTTGGTTTCTAACGACAATACAACCATATAACAGTACACTAGAGCAGTTATATTGGTCTTAATCCCATCAATTGATACAATTTGGTTTGAATAAAAAGAAGAGAGCCTATGTTCCTAATTCCATTAATTTAATATACTTTCCAAACTTCATCAAATTACATCAATACAGGGCATGTGTTCTTTTTATTTTAATTTTTTTTGTAATGATAAATCTGCTTATTAATTATGTTTATTTATTTTGGAATACTAATTAATGAAAGTTGTTTATTAGTTTTTGCAAAACCTTAAAATACATGTTTGTAACAATAAAATGAACAATTGTATGTAAATAATATTATTATTGTATTATTTGGATGTTGTCCAACTTCGATATATATATATATATATATATAATTATTATTTATGTTATCAAATTATATACTTAAATATTCTAATATCATACTTTTATATTCCTTTATACGGATTATAGTAATATTGAGTTTGTGCTATTTTTAATTTTAATTTTGTGCAATGAAAGAGTTTATATGATTGAAGTATATTAATGTTGAGCA
>NC_021162.2:23591800-23600944 GCF_000331145.2 Cicer arietinum | reverse complement strand
GGGATGAGGTTCGATCTTATGAGTATAAAATAACGTGAGATGAACGGGAATGCTGAAATTCCCAAATGTTCATTCGGGGCTTACTACGTACAGTTGAGCCCTATTGATGAATTATAATTAATTAATAAGATGTGGATGGTAATAGTGAGGACTAAAATATAATTTAGCAACTTGTAGAATTGTCGTGAATTTATTTATATTAAGATTGCATGTTGTCTGATTTTATGAAATCTTCTGTTGATTGTTAATGTCTGAATGATTTGAACTTGAATGTTTTGTTACTTGATTGAATTTATGATATTACTAGAATGTATCACCGATTGAATTCCTTATTATGTGATTGATGAAATTGGATTGTGTATTGTGAGTAGTGTAAACCAAATATTGTGATTTTATTGTGATTGACTGATAAAGATATATGATGACGAATATCGTGAAGTCAAACTGAAACTTAGTGAGTAGTGATGATCGAGTAAGTCTGAGATATGTGTTGTAGATTTGGAGTTAGGATTGTTTTGTCATCATATAGGGAGGGTCTGACAAACCTAGTGATTCGGGGAAGTACAACTGAATGAGCCTGATCGTGGAGGGCTACAGTCGAACTGTAAGGTAAGACTGATAGACCTTGGGGGTACCTCTAGTGGGGAATTCCTAAGTGGATTAGTGGGTTATTCCCTAAGGTCGGGAGCTACCGTGCAACACAAGAGTACCCCGACCGTCGCGTATATGTGTCTCGGGTTGAGTTGAGGGGATCTATGAGGACTTGGCCATTCATGAATTGTCCGTCCACTCTTGTAGTGGCATAGTATCAGGCCTCCTAACCAAGTACTTCAGAGTAGAATGGTACCAAATGATGAAGAAGTATAGAGTATAAGACATGCATAGCATTTCATCCTTGCGACTGCTCTATTGTGATTGATTTAGATTAACCTTTGATATCATGATCTTGAGTGTTTCTCCTATTTGTATTAATTTGACTAATTGCGTGTTCTCCTCGTTTATCTTATACGGTTACATAATTTCGATATTCACCCTTCGTTGTTTGTGATTGGCGTTTGCGATGGACGCAGACAAGCTACAAGCTACAGGTGAAGAATAACATGCTCGAAGTGTAGGAAGCTGTCTTATCTTGAAGACTTTTATTATCTACCTTTTTGTTGATGTCATTTTTGAACGTATTTTATTTTTTGGGAATTCCCACTCTGATAGTGACATCGGGTTGGGACTACATTTACATTTATCATTAAACTTATGTGTCGTGTGCTTCAAAAAGGATTTTGTTGACTACTGTTATGACTTCGAGTTGTTAAGTTTGATGGAAATTTTGGATTAATGTGACATGTTCAAGATTACGTGATACTCCTTACCTAAAAAAAATGTTTGAAAGTTTATATATGTATTTATTTGAAGAATTTCACTATTTTAAAATTTAAATTTAAAATAAAAAGTTAATAATAATTTGGGGTTTAGGGTGTCATAGTAATATTGTGTTTGATATTATGATTATATATATATATTATGATTTAGTAATTAATATAAAATATTGTTGTTATATTTATTTATTTTATAATTTTAACTATTCTCTAATGATATAGTATTATATCGTGAGTATTTTGAAAAATAAGTATAATTATAGTTATTAATTTGAATATGGGAGTTTGAGTTGTTAATAATATGTCTTTTTTTAAAGGTCAATTATTTTAATTACTCTAATCTATCAAGTATTAGTTTCAAAATATTAGTAATTATATTGTGTTAAAAAAAAGTGTTAAAAAAATAACTTGGGTAGTTGTTGGTTTTATTAAAAATAAATAAATCAAGATTAAAATGTATTTCATGGGTAAAGCCCAAGTAAAACCTACTTAAATAATAAAACAAAAAGAAATTAGATGAAGAGCAAGTTACGCGGCAGCGGCTCCCAAGAAGAATTGGAGGAAAAATAGAAGAAAATTAATAGCGGCGGTCGATAACTGTCTCAGAAAATTTTCTCCGTTTCTGTCAAAATTTCAAATTCATTATTTTGCACTGTTCTTCTTCACCGTAAGTCCGATTTGAGTGAAACCAACGCCAAAACGATCATGTGAAAAGTGGCTATATTATCCACTGATTAGTTTTCTAATTTATGATCGATTGAAGGACAAAGAGTCAAAGGACAATGAGTCAAAGGACAAAGAGTCAAAGGACAAAGGCTATTTGCTCATGGAATCATATTCGTGTGTGAAAGCGTCAAAATAAGGTAAGGGGTGAGAGAGCGTTTGAATTCATGAGTATAATATATTGTCAGATGAACGGGAAAACCGTATTTCCCAACGATTCATTTGGGGCTCGCTACGTACGACAATAGGCCTTTGAGTGATAAATTAATTAATATGCAAAATAGAAATTGTGAGATTAAAATATGGAATAGAAATACTTATAAAGTGTTGATTGATTCGTTAAATGGGTGATATTTGATATTATTGTGATATTGGATGTCGAATGAATTTTATGTATATATTTGATTAGACATGTTTAGGTGATGTGATAATAAAAGGTGGATGCATTTTGATAAGTTTTATGTGATTATGGTGATGTATAATTAACAATAATGATATTATAAATTTGTGATAAGTCTATGTGATGATGTATGATTGATGAGATTGATGTTATAAGATTGCGATGAGTATATTTGATGATGTGTGATTAATGATAGTGATGTTATAAATTGTGATGAGAATATTGTGATTCCAATTTGTGTTTGAGATGAAGGTCTTAATGGAGTACCACAGGCCAACTAGGGGAGAAAATAAATATTGAGAATTTGTGAAGTGGAGATTATTTTGTCATAATATAGGTAGGGTCTGACAAGCCTAGTGATTTCGGGGAAGAACAACTGAATGAGCCTGATCGTGGCGGTCTGCTGTCGAGCCTTAAGGCAAGATTGTTAGACCTTGGAGGTATTCGGGTGGGGAATTCCTAAGTGGCTTGGAGGTAGCACTCCAAATGTCGGGAGCTACCACGCAACACACGTTTACCTCGACTGTCACGTATATGTGTCTCGGGTTGAGTTGAGGGGATCTATGAGGACAGGGCCAATTTGAATTGTCCGTCCACCAGGATGGTGGCATAGTATCAAGCCTCCTAACCAAGTACTTCAGAGTTAGAATGGTACCACATTGTGAAGTAGAGTCTAAGCTCATGCATAGCATTGCATTTACTTGTGATTGTTTTGTGGTGATTGATGTGTTTCAAAAGTAATAATAATTACTCTTAGATGATTTGATGCATATTATAATGAGATGATTATCTTACTTGAGTGAATTTGATGTTATAATATGATACTATTTACTTAAATATTTTGATATATCGTAATGTGATTATGATACGGTCTATTATGATTGTTGCGTGTTCTTCTTACTTATATTATACTATTAACATGATTTTGAAACTCACCTCCTTCGTTGTTTGTGTTTGACTGGCTTGGCCCTGCGTTTGCGAAATCGCAGTTGTTACAGGTTAATAAGTCTTGAAGTTCAAGTTTGGGAGGAACCCCGCTCCGATAGGTGATACCGGGAATAAGGGTTGTAATTTGTATTTTACTTATTTATTTTGAAACGACTTTTGTATGAAAACCATATAAGTACTAGTAGGTTTTTAGAATTAAATCAAGTAATTATACTTAATTCAAGCTTATTGAGATTGCACTATGGAGTAAAGAAGTTAAAGTGTTCCTTTTTATTTTTGAGAAACGTGATATCCTAAATTAAAAATTAAAGTTTTTATTTTCTTGGAAACATATTTTTATTTATCTGCTGCAAATTTTATAGAAATATGATATAAATTATTATATATATTATTTTGGGGTTTAGGGTGTCACAGTAAACATGAATCTTTTGAGATGAGTTCAATACATCTTTTTTGTTGTCCATTCGCACCACTAGTCATAACTGTAACAGTTTAAATAAAACCATATTATTAGAAAATATAAAATCTGGTTTATTTAACGTAATGAAAACTATCAACACACATAGGTGCAAGGAATTTGATGCAAAAATGTTATACCTGAAAAAATAACGGCAAAGACGATGAATAGAAAGAAGGGAAATTTAGCCATTTCAAATAGCTACAATATCAATAGCAATATGATTTATTGTTGTTGCTTTACTCTGTGATATATCATTGTAAAAATAAAATCAAGGCTTTATAGATAAACAACCAACATTTTTAATAATCTAATAAAAGAAGTCAACTTTAAAGTTTTCTAAAAGTTTGAATACACCCCTTTAATAATATTTAAGATTAAAATAATATATCTATTAAAAAAATATATTAAGATAATATATATTTTACTTTAATATATATTATACTAATTTTAATTGTCTATTTTTATTAACTATTTTTAACATCTATTTTATATTAATTTTGTTGATAAATCTTATTATTTGTATCTTTGGTACAGTGTTATTAAAATCTTGAAATTTCATTTTTGTATTGGATTAATTAATATACTTTTTCTTTTCATTGGAGATATCTAAACCATAACAAGAAGAATATATTTATTCTAAAATGAAAATTTTAACAAATCAATTATATAGAAAATTTAAATTAAATTAATTCAATACTATTATTGTTATGTAATTTATTATGTTCATCTCTATATTTTTAAAATTAGTAAAGAATGGGATGTGCGACCTTTTATTATAAAGATTTTTTTTTTTGGAATAGTATAAGGAAACAAAATAGGTCATTTTAATGTAACACTAAAAAATATTTATAAATATTATATGTACTTATTAGTAATTGTCTTTATTTATTATTTAAAATCAAATTCATTTTATTTAAATAATTAGAATTATTATTTTATATAATTATGTTGGCTAGAAATTATATGATGACTAGATCTTGGATGATTATATTGTGTTATGGGTTGTTGTCTATTTTATTTATATAGTTACTTTAGAAAATTATAAAATATATTGGTTGGATGTTGTTCGTGCTAATTATCATATTTGTGTTATCTATTGTAATAATAATTTGTCTTGCTTTATTTATTTAAATGATAAAGTTTTTAGTTAAACTATTTTACAAATTAGAATTTATAAAAAATATTGGGGTTTTTGTTTTATCTTGGGCCAAAGAACAATAAAGCTAGGACGTAGTAGAATTGGTGTTACCCAATCGTTGTTGTTTCATCCATCTTAGTCAACAACAAAAAAGTGTCTTGAAAACCTTTTTTTTCTTTTTATTGTCCCATATAAATTTCTCCCCGCAATTTATATCACTTCATTTTATTAAATTATTCCTTTGATAATTTTTTTTCTTTTAATTGTAACCAAAATTGTTGACAAAAATATTATTAGATTTTGACATTAATTAATCACAAAAAAAAAAATATTGGCATTCAAATTATTTCTTTTCTATTATCTTCTCACTTTAACTTTATTCAATTTCATTCAAAAGTTTCTATGACTAAAACAAAAAAAAAAAGAGAAAATCAACGAGTAAAAACCATCCAGCTTTCTCCTAACCATTAATCATAGAATCATGACTACGCCTTCAATCACAAATTGACCGATATGATTTGATAGTCAGCTCGAAACATATGAGTCTTGGAATCCAAAGGTCGGATACTCAAAGCAACATTTAGAATGTGAGAAACCACATTCACTTTGTGTCTGTGAATTTGATGTATTTTAAACTTCTACTCCTTATTGTAAATTGTAGTACTATGTTGTTATTTCTATAGTTATCTTGATTTCGTGATGGTACTGACCTAGAAAAATTATTTTAATTTGTCAAACGAGTTTATTTGTGTCAAGAATCAATTTTTGTTCAATGAAAAATTGCTTCTTAATGTTTAGATCATATTTCAACTGAAAATGTATATTATTATGGTTCAATTGATTAGAAATGGTTTTAGGATGATTTTAACGATTGAAGTTAGTTTTTTGAAAATTTTATGCCTTTAAAGCAAATTTTGATATGTTTTATGGGTGGGAGATCATTTGTAAAGTGCTAAAGTGTTTAGAAAAGTATTTGTCTTGACCAAGTTGTGTAGTGAATTTTGGGAATATAATTTAATTTAGCTTGAAAATCAAAATTTTGGTGATTTTAGAATTTGTTAAGAAAATTTATCTTAAAATATCCTATTATGAAAAATTGAGTTTATGACTTCTAAATGGTTAGAAATGATTATCTAAGTGTTAGCATTTGGAGATAAATTTTTTATGATATGTAGTTTATTTCAAAACAATTTCTAAAGCTAGGAAAATGAGAAAATTATTATTTTTTCCCATTTTAATTTACAATAATATTTTTTTTATAAATAAGTGAATTATGGAATTTTGATTTTATGAGGTCATAGTTTTATTTTAATATCTAAGTATTGGAATGTTTACTTTTAATTATTTATTATTAATTGATTTTTTAAGAGTGGGGTTACACTGTCATTTTATTGGAACAATAATAGCAGTTGTCATGGGCTGTTTTTTTATGCATGATCACTTAATTTTTATATTTTTGGGTGTTGACTTATGAAAGAAAAAATTTAAGCGAATTTTTAAAGTTTAAAAATTTTAATGAATAGTTAGTTCTTTTGTGGAAATGTGTAGCTATTTAAGATATTCTACATTTTATTTCTTGTTTAGTGAACCTTTAGGCAACCTCTCAACTTTTTTTAAGAGTAGGAGTAGGTTGTTTGAAAATAAGAATGAGAGGTAAATCATTTGATGGAGGTGTGGACTTAGTGGAGCTAAGACCGATGTGCGTGGATTAAGATTTTATTGTTAGGAAATGAAGCAGCCTAGGTAAGCGCATTTCCTCATACAAAGTTTAGTTAGACCGTTGGTTTGATGATAAGAGATTTTAAATATTAACATAATTAATTTAGGACAAAGATATTTTAATAAGAACAGGAGTGGATAGAAGCAATAAATAAGTAATGCCCAAGGGTCAAAATGGGGAATTTCTTCCCTTTTCCAACTAATGAAATTAGACATCCTCTAATCAGAATTCCTCTAATTAGATTTCCTCTGATTAGATTTCCTCTGATATTACATTCCTCTTATTAGATTATATTTGATCTAGATTTACCCTAATTTTGAATTTATCTAATTAGATTGTATCTAACCCAAACTCCCTCCAACTAGACTTTATCTAGTTAGACTTCCTCTAATAAGAACTTCCTTAATACAGACTTCCTTTATGTGATTTTACACGTATATTCATGTACCCAATTAATGTAATACTTTTATATGCGCTTGATTGATGTTAATTATGCACGTAGTTATATTTCAATTATTTATAATTATTTTCTATATTTAGTTATTTTTTTTTATAAATAATTATCTTGGGATAGAATTGATATTGTGTTTGATTTCGTTTATTTTTATATACTTGTTATGACATTGTGATTTTATATATATTTATTATGATTTAGTAATTAATATAAAATATTGATGTTACATCTATTAATTTTATAATTTCGACTATTTTCTAATATGTTGGTATTATTATAATGTGAGTATTTTGAGAAATAAGTATAATTGTAAAGATTATTTTGAATGTGAAAGTTTCAATTATTAATTTTGAAATATTAATAATATTTTATTAATGAAATTGTGTTTTAAAAAAATAAAATAAAATAAAACTTGAAAAACCTAAAAGGAGACCAATGGGTTTGACCCATGTGTGGACCCTAATTGTTAATAAAATAAAATAAACAAATAAAAAGGGAACGGAGTTGGACGGCGGCCGTAAAACCAAAAAGACACACACCAACAACCTATAGTTTGACACCGATGATCGATAATTGTTCTAGAAAAGTTTCTCCGTTGTCGTCCAAATTTCAATACGTCATTTTATTCATTTAACTAGTCAAATAAATATATTTTCTCAGATTTTTAACCATCCAAATTCCTCTCCTAAATACCCGACTTCTCCGTTTATAAAATTCCTTAGTTTGAGCCGTTTTTCTTCACTGTAAGTCCGATTTGAGTGAAACCAACGCCAAAACGACCGTGTGAAAAGTGTAACACCCTAAATTTTATGATAAACTATTTTATTAATTAAATAGGATTTTAAATAATTAATTTGATGTTAAAATTATTATAAAATATACGTTAGTAAATTTTGTGATTAATTTCCGTTATATAGGTGATTTTTATGATGTGCTAGTTTTATATATACTAGATTACATGAGCGATATAAATAATAAATATTATATTTTATTATTTGATATATTTTTTAAGAAATAATAGTATTTAGTGTAATATATATTTTAAAGAAAAAAATTTTATACGATTTTACGTGTATATACGCACACCCAATTAATATATCATTCTTTTATGCGTTTGACTATTATTAAATGTGTACTTAATTATATTTATTTAATTTTAAATATATTTAATTTTAATTATTTAATTTATAAATAATTATCTTGAGATAGTGGTAATATTTTGTTTGATTTTCTTTATTTTTATATACTTATTATGATATTTTGATTATATATTTATATATTTAGTATGATTTAGTATTTAATATAAAGTGTTGATTTTATACTTACTTATTTTATTATTTTGAATATTCTCTATTTATGATAGTATTTTAATGTGAGTATTAAAAAAAAGTGTCATTACGGTGATTATTTTGAATATGAAGGTTTTGATTATTAATATATTTTAAACGATTTATTACTTTATTTTATAAAATTTTAGTTTGGAAATATTAGCAATATTTAGTAATTAAATTATGTTAAAAAAATGTTAAAACATTAGTTTTAGTAATTATTGATTTTATTTAAAAATAAATAAAGGGATTTGGGTTTTACCAACCCTAATTGTTAATAAAATAAAACAAAAAAAAAAGGGGAAGGGAGTTGAAAGGGCAGCCGTAAAACTAAAGAGAAAACACAAGTGATCGATAACTGTTCCAGAAACCTTTCTCCATTTTCCTCCAAATTTGAGTATGTTGTTTCTTATATTTAGTTAGTCAATTAAACATAATTTTTCAGATTTTTAACAACTCCAATTTCTCTCTAAAATACATCGACTTTTCCGTTTGTAGAATTCGTTATTTTCCACCGTTCTCCTTCACCGTAAGTTCGATTTGAGTGAAACCAACGCCAAAACGACCGTGTGAAAAGTGGCTATATTATCCACTGATTGG
>NC_021162.2:23590857-23591638 GCF_000331145.2 Cicer arietinum | reverse complement strand
CCAATTTCTCTCTAAAATACCCGACTTCTCCGTTTGTAAAATTCGTTATTTTGCACCGTTCTCCTTCATCGTAAGTCCGATTTGAGTGAAACCAACGCCAAAACGACCGTGTGAAAAGTGGTTATATTATCCACTGATTGGTTTTCTGATTTATGGTAATTTTCCTTAACCGAATTTCGAATTTAGTTTTTAGTGTATCTTCTCATATTTTATTTTTAACATTTACCCATATACTGTCGAGTTAGATCGATTGATGGACATAGAGTCAATGAACAAATGATGTTTGCTCGTGGAATCCTATTCGTGTGTGAAATCATCAAAATAAGGTAAGGGGTGGGAGAACGTTTGAATTCATGAGTGTAATATATTGTGAGATGAACGGGAAAACCGTATTTCCCAACCATTCATCTGGGGCTCGCTACGTATGGCAGTAGCCCTTTGAGGGATAAATTAATTAATGTGAAAATATGGAAATTCTGAGATTAAAATGTAGAATAGAAATATGTGTAGGGTGTTGATTGATTTAATTTATTTGAATGTGTGATATTGATATTATTGTGATATTGGGTGTCGAATTAAATTTATATATGTGTGATTAGATGAGTTTATGTGATGTGATAACAAAAGATTAAAGTGTTGTGATAATTTTATGTAATGATGATGATGTACGATTAATAACTGTGACGTTATAAATTCTTGATAATGTTTGATTGATTACAGTGATGCTATAAATTTGTGATGAGTTTATGTGATGATGATGATGATAGTGATGTTCTAAACC
>NC_021162.2:23586736-23590330 GCF_000331145.2 Cicer arietinum | reverse complement strand
GCAACACACGTTTACCTCGATTGTCACGTATATGTGTCTCGGGTTGAGTTGAGGGGGTCTATGAGGACAGGGCCAATTTGAATTGTCCGTCCACTGGGATGGTGGCATAGTATCAAGCCTCCTAACCAAGTACTTCAGAGTTAGAATGGTACCACATTGTGAAGTAGAGTCTAAGCTCATGCATAGCATTGCACTTTATTGTGATTGTTTTGTTGTGATTAATATGTATCGTGTGTGGTGATAATTTCTCTTAGACAATTTGTTCAGTGAAATTTATTGACTTTTCTTGAGTGCTTTTGACTTTTTAATGTGATATTTTCTTGATGGAATGTTTGTGTTATGATATGGTTCTATTATGTTTGTTTGTGTGTTGCTCTTACTTATATTATACTATCAACATGATTTCAAAACTCACCTCTTTCGTTGTTTGTGTTTGACTAGCTTGGCCCTACGTTTGCAAAGTCGCAGTTATTACAAGTTAATGAGTCTCAAAGTTCAAGTTTGGGAGAAACCCCGCTCTGATAGGTGATACCGGGAATTAAGAGTTGTAATGTGTATTTTACTTATGTTATTACAAATGACTTTTTATATGAAAACTTAGTACGAGTAAGTCTTGGGAATTAAATCAAGAAATTCTAATTAAATCAAGTTCATTGATATTGTACTATTTTAATTGAGGAACAAAGTTGAATTGTTCCATGTGTATTTAGAGAAACATGATATCCTAAATTTGATATTAATGTTTTTATTCTCTTTAACATATTTTCTTTATCTGCTGCAAGTTTTCTTCAAATAATTTAGTATATATTATTATAAATGTTATTTTGGGGTTTAGGGTGTCACATTAGTGGTATCAGAGCAGGTCTTTCCAATCAGGCCGAGTGGGTCGAATGTCGATTCAGTGTTAGTCGAATGTTAGTCGTGTCAATGTCAATTGTGTTTTCTTGTGTAATAATTATTTTCACTATGTTGGTTTTCCCGTTATATTATTGTGTTAAGTGTTATATGTTTTTGTATTATTATACATATTTTTGAGATTACTAATTAACTGTCTATTTTTTGCTTACTCTGTTTGTGTTATTGATTCTAAATTCCTACCTAAGTGAGTAAACAAACCATGAAATTACTTGTTAAGATTTGATTTAGTTTTAATTGTTGACAAGATTATGTTAGTTGCTTGTTGCTTGTCTACCGAACTATGATTTTTGCACTCTTGTTTTATGTGAATAGTTGGAAATAGTAATTTTGATTGACAAGCCGTATGTTTCAAGTTATTAATCTCATTCACGTAATCTTAGCTATCATATGTCAGACCTCACCAGTTAGTTGTTTTAAAGTTCCATTTTCACCCTTAATCAATTTAAAATATTTAGTCTTGATATGAATTTGTTTAAAGTGTTTGATCTAATAACTAATTGATTGAAACATTGATTTCCGTATGAATTATATGTTTAAAACTTCAAGTATTGACTTTTACTAGGTACAAATTATTATTATTTTTGTTGAAATTCAATTTAGAGAGAAAAAAAAGATGCTTCGTTCTAAACTTTGAGTTAGATAGGAAATATGTCTCTTATGTTTAAAGTTTTAAATTTGACAAAAAAATTCTTATTATGATTTTATGTTAGCTTGTGTTAAAAGAAAAATCAATTTTTAAATCAATTGAAAGTGTTGATGGTTGTATCTAGATGAGTAGAGTTTTGATATTTGTTTTGAAAACAATTTAGAATGTTCGTCATGATTTAGATAGTACGAAATTCATATTATTAACAATAGTAATTCTTGAATATTAGAGGTTGGTAGAACTTAGAATTTTTTAAAAATGACATTTTGAAGGAGTTAAAGTTTACTTATTTTATATGATGAAAATAACTTTTGTTTGAGTTACTCTTGATTATTTTAAATAAATTAAATTGAGTTGAATTTTTGTTTATTTATAAAATAACAATAATTCTATGCTATTGATTTAATTAATGTTTAAAACAGCTTAAAATTTACAGCATGTTTTAATCTGTCTTGTTTTTAAGAAAATTGAAAAGAGTTGTTGTTATGTTGGTTTAGGGGGCTGGTGTAAATATTGAATCGTTAGGGTGTTGGGATATTTATTTGAAATGATCGATTTTTTTTTATTATGATATTATGAACTTATTAGAGTTTGACTCGATGTTAGAGATTTAGAGTTTAAGAACTCTTCAGTGATTCACAATAGTAAAATGCCTACTAATTGAGAAAGAGAAGTAAAAAGAAGGGAAAAAAAAACAAAGTTTTTAAAAATCTTCTCAACAGTGAAATTCTTTTTGAAAAGTTATCTAAATTTTGGATTCTATAATTGATGTATTTTACAAGTAGAAGTTTTTTTTTATGAATTAACCTAACAAAAGGGTATGCATTAGATTGGTATGTGTAGAGTGCATCATGTAGATTGGTATGCATATAGAAACTAAAATTTAATTTATCAATTTTTTTATTAATTATAAAATTGCAATTTTTATTTGAGACTCAATTTGAGATTAGAAGAACTCCAAAATCTTTAAAATTGATGGTGTGTTATGTTTTGATCCAATTTTGTGGCTTGATAACAACTGATGGATGTATGCATGTTAAGTAGTTAGTGTGAGAGGCGGCTACTATTTTGTAGATTTATGAATTAGTGTAATTCATTATCACTATCATTATCATATGTCTTATGTTTTGTGTCATGTGCACTACGTTAATGTATATAGATATACAAATTTTTTTTGTAAGTTTGAGAAAATATGAAAATAAATTGGAACTATTTTGGAAATGTTAATTAATTTTAAAATTTCCTATCTATCTATATATATAGTTTAAATTTTATTTCAAAATATAAGTTGAAAATAATAATTTTTACATTGATGAACTATTTAAAAATGTGTTTTTGATGATTAAAATATGAATGAATTTTTAGAAATCTTATAGATTTTAAAAAAATATTTGTTATTTATTTTATTTGTATTGTATTTAGAAATGTGATTTGTCTTAGTTGTTTTTATTTAGACTTGAACTATTGAAAAATAATTTAAAGAAAAATTTGGAATTCTCAATGAAATATTTTTGGGTGCTAAATGTTTAGTGATATTTTTTTAATAATAATTGAAGTCTAGAAATTAATTTTTAGAATGATGTGTAACCTTGAAAGTGGTTTTTGCACTACCTGGTTCAATTTGGTTTGGTAATGTATTGTATCTTCTAGTAAATAGTTATTTATCTTATCTTCTACTTGGAAAGTCTATATATGCTTCCATTTGTTGTAAATTTTAAGTGATGGTTAACTCAAAAGAAAATTTAACCGTGATCAATTTGGAGCAGTTAGACCTCTATGAGAATATGTTTCATTTTTTGAATCCTCGTTTGAGTTATGAGATGAACGTAAAATCTTGGTGCTAATTTTTGGAATAGTTATTTGAATGTGTATATGATTATGTAAATATTAAATTGTTCGTGTTTCACGTATTCTAATTGTTGGGAATTGATGTATAGAGTTAGAGTAGTCGAGAGCATCTAAAAGTGAAATAGTTCTATATTTCTTCAATCGGATTATTGATTATATATTGATACTAGTGTCATTTCCTT
>NC_021162.2:23585450-23586606 GCF_000331145.2 Cicer arietinum | reverse complement strand
TCGTTTGAGTTATGAGATGAACGTAAAATCTTGGTGCTAATTTTTGGAATAGTTATTTGAATGTGTATATGATTATGTAAATATTAAATTGTTCTTGTTTCAAGTGTTCTAATTGTTGGGAATCGGTGTATAGAGTTAGAGTAGTCGAGAGCATCTAAAAGTGAAATAGTTCTATATTTCTTCAATCGGATTATTGATTATATATGGATACTAGTGTCATTCCTCGTTATTGTAACTAGTTGTAAATTACCAATAAATTATTGTCAATGTGTAATTGAGTGAGTTTTTAACTTGAAGTAAGGAGTAGGAGTTATGGCGCCGGCTTCGCACTCCTGAACCACGTTAAAGATACTTTTAATTATCCATATTAGAAATTGAATGATTGCAGTTATAGTTCCTTGAGTAGTTGACTACATGAGTAGGAGGGACTAGCTACCCCGATGACTCATCGTCAATAAAAGAGAAAATGATAACTCATTATTTTGTTAGAAGTACCTTTTAATTTTATTTTTAAATAGTTAAAAAAAACATGTTCATCGCTTATATCAATTGAATGAATTAAATGATTAAATATATATTATTAGGAAATAGTATCTCTATATTCGTTTTTTCTTTCTCCTTGATTGTAAATCTATTATAATATTATTAAGTTGTTAGATGTGTTTAATATTTTAAAAATAACTCTCTTTGTCAGACCTAAGTTAACTTTGTTGAATATTTGGTGATATAATTTAGACTTTATTTTAAGGAGTAAAACTAGTAATATTTGGTTTGAAAGAACTAGTTGAAATTGACAACGCAGTTGGAATGTGTTTCATTTAACCAAACTAAATGAACTACGTTATTATTTGCAAAATCTATATGTTATGTTATGTTTTATATGTAAATTAAAGTGAGTCACTCTATGGTATTTTATTTCATAATGGAATGATAAATGTGATATTTTATTTCATAATTGAATGATAAATGTTGTGTTTAATTGATTTATTTTGAAATGTTATTCAATCATGCTATGTTAGTTGATTTTTTACATGTTGTGCTTAATTGGAGATTGAATGTCTTAAATATGTTTGTAGACTAAGTTTGAATCTTGAGGGTGGTAAGTTAGATATTAGTTCACTCACCGCAAATTTCGAGGACGAAATTCTTTAACAAG
>NC_021162.2:23577767-23585097 GCF_000331145.2 Cicer arietinum | reverse complement strand
TATTTAGTGTAATATATATTTTAAAGAAAAATATTTTATACGATTTTACGTGTATATACGAACACCCAATTAATATATCATTTTTTATGCGTTTGACTAATATTAAATGTGTACTTAATTATATTTATTTAATTTTAAATATATTTTATTTTAATTATTTAATTTATAAATAATTATCTTGAGATAGTGGTAATATTGTGTTTGATTTTCTTTATATTATATACTTATTATGATATTGTGATTATATATATATTTAGTATGATTTAGTATTTAATATAGAGTGTTGATTTTATACTTACTTATTTTATTATTTTGAATATTCTCTATTTATGATAGTATTTTAATGTGAGTATTTTAATATATATCATTAGGGTGATTATTTTGAATATGAAGGTTTTGATTATTAATATATTTTTAACGATTTATTACTTTATTTTATAAAATATTAGCAATATTTAGTAATTAAATTATGTTAATAAAAAGTGTTAAAACATTAGTTTTATTAATTATTGGTTTTATTTAAAAATAAATAAAGGGACCAATGAGTTTTAACCATGTGTGAACCTATCGTTTGGCACCGGTGATCGATAACTGTCCAGAAAACTTTCTCCATTTTCGCCCAAATTTGGTATGTTATTTAATTATTTAACTAGTCCATTAAACATAATTTTCCAGAATTTTAACAACCCCAATTTCTCTCTAAAATACCCGACTTCTCCGTTTGTAGAATTCGTTCTTTTGAGTGAAACCAACACCAAAACGACCGTGTGAAAAGTGGCTATATTATCCACTGATTGGTTTCTTTTTTTATGGTAATTTTCCTTGACCAAATTTCAAATTTAGTTTTTAGAGTATCTTCTCATATTTTATTTTTAACGTTTACCCATAAACTGTCGAGTTAGATAGATTGATGGACAAAGAGTCAATGAACAAAGGCTGTTTGCTCGTGGAATCCTATTCGTGTGTGAAAGCGTCGAAATAAGGTAAGGGGTGAGAGAGCGTTTGATTTCATGAGTGTAATATATTGTGAGATGAACGGGAAAATCATATTTCCCAACGATTCATCCGGGGCTCGCTACGTATGGCAGTAGCCCTTTGAGGGATAAATTAATTAATGTGAAAATATAGAAATTGTGAGATTAAAATATAGAATATAAATATTTGTAGGGTGTTGATTGATTTAATTTATTTGAATGTGTGATATTGATATGATTGTGATATTGGGTGTCGAATTAAATTTATATATGTGTGATTAGATGAGTTTATGTGATGTGATAACAAAAGATGGATGTGTTGTGATAATTTTATGTAATGATGATGATGTACGATTAATAATTGTGACATTATAAATTTGTGATAATGTTTGATTGATGATAGTGATGCTATAAATTTGTGATGAGGTTATTTGATGATGATGGTTGTGATGTTCTAAACCGTGATGAGAATATTGAATTAACCTCATAGTTGATGAAATAATGGTGATTTCAATATGTGTATGAGATGCCAAAACGACCGTGTGAAAAATTGCTATTTTACCCACTGATTTGTTTTCTGATTTATGGTAAGTTTCCTTGACCGAATTTCGAATTTAGTTTTTAAAGGATGTTCTCATAATTTATTTTTAACGTTTACCCATAAACTGTCGAGTTAGATCGATTGAAAGACAAAGAGTCAATGAACAAAGGATGTTTGCTCGTGGAATCGTAGTCGTGTGTGAAAGCGTCAAATTAAGGTAAGGGGTGAGAGAGCGTTTGAATTCATGAGTGTAATATATTGTGAGATGAACGGGAAAATCATATTTCCCAACGATTCATCCGGGGCTCGCTACGTATGGCAGTAGCCCTTTGAGGGATAAATTAATTAATGTGAAAATATAGAAATTGTGAGATTAAAATATAGAATATAAATATTTGTAGGGTGTTGATTGATTTAATTTATTTGAATGTGTGATATTGATATTATTGTGATATTGGGTGTCGAATTAAATTTATATATGTGTGATTAGATCAGTTTACGTGATGTGATAACAAAAGATGAATGTGTTGTGATAATTTTATGTAATGATGATGATGTACGATTAATAATTGTGACGTTATAAATTTGTGATAATGTTTGATTGATGATTGCATGGTTAAGATGTGCAGAATGACACGAGTAGAAGTCACATGACAGGTAAATGAAGTTTCAAACTCAAGTGGTGCAGGCAATGAATTTTATATACATATTCACCCTAAAGAGATCAACATGTTCAAAATTGACTTCGTTTTCCACACTATAACAAAAGAGCATATTTAATCATATACCAACGAGGGGAGAAAATAAATATTGTGAATTTGTGAAGTGGAGATTATTTTGTCATCATATAGGTAGGGCCAGACAAGCCTATTGATTCTGAGGAAGTACAACTGAATGAGCCTGATCGTGGCTGTCTGTTGTCGAGCCTTAATTAAGGCAAGATTGTTAGACCATGGAGGTATTCGGGTGGGGAATTCCTAGGTGACTTGGAGGTAGCACTCCAAATGTCGGGAGCTGCCACACAACACACGTTTACCTCGACTGTCACTTATATGTTTCTCGGGTTGAGTTGAGGGGATCTATGAGGACAAAGCCAATTTGAATTGTCCGTCAACCGGGATGGTGACATAGTATCAAGCCTCCTAACCAAGTACTTCAGAGTTAGAATGGTACCACATTATGAAGTAGAGTCTAAGCTCACGCATAGCATTGCACTTTATTGTGATTGTTTTGTTGTGATTAATATATATCGTTTGTGGTGATAACTTCTCTTAGACAATTTGTTGTTATAGTGAAATTTATTGATTTTTCTTAAGTGCTTTTGACTTTTTAATGTGATATTTTCTTGATGGAATGTTTGTGTTATGATACGGTTCTGTTATGATTTTTTGCATGTTCTTCTTACTTGTATTATATTGTCATCATGATTTTGAAACTCACCTCCTTCGTTGTTTGTGTTTGACTGGCTTGGCCCTACGTTTGCAAAATCGCAATATTACAAGTTAATGAATCTTGAAGTTCATGTTTAGGAGGAACTACGCTCTGATAGGTGATACTGGGGATAATGGCTTAAATTGTATTTGACTTATTTAATTTGAAACCAATTTTTGTATGAAAATCTTACAAGTACTAGTAAGTGTTTAAATTAAATCAAGTAATTATACTTAAATCAAGTTTATTGAGATTACACTATTTTGACGGAGAAAATAAGTTTAAAGTGTTCCTTTTGATTTTTGAGAAACGTGATATCTTAAGTTAAAAATTAAGTTTTTATTTTCTTGGAAACATATTTTTATTTATCTACTGCAAATTTTATAGAAATATAATATAAATTTTTTATTTATTAGTACAACAGAGGATGTTTTGCAAACACTGTACCATTTAGTTACAATGACAATTCAATGATCGTACTTTTCAAAACTTATATGATTGCCTCTAGAATTTATAAATGTATGAATTTGTACCTTTTCTAGATACATGGTTATGGTTATTAGAGTTTATGTACATGTTCATTGTTTTTTTAGTCATTACCGTTCTCCCACATTTTAAAATAATGTAAAAAACTTGTACTATAAATAAAATATGTAACTAAACTTAAACTATAATAAATCTCTCAAGTTTTGTCATTAAGCTCTAGTCCGACTGGCGAATGCCGATATTTTTAAGTTGGACGTCTTGTCTCGAGTTTAAATCCAGGAGTTATCAATTTTGTGCGTTAATTATGGTATAATTTACCATCTCTTCTAAAATAAAATATAAATTTATATTGAATTTTAAATAGCACGTGTTTCTGTGTGACACCCTAAACCCCAAAATAATATATATAATAATTTATATCATATTTCTATAAAATTTCCAGCGGATAAATTAAAATATGTTTCCAAGAAAATAAAAACTTTAATTTTTAATTTAGTATATCACGTTTCTCAAAAATCAAAAGGAACACTTTAACTTCTTTACTCCGTAGTGAAATCTCAATAAGCTTGAATTAAGTATAATTACTTGATTTAATTCTAAAAACCTACTAGTACTTATATGGTTTTCATACAAAAGTCGTTTCAAAATAAATAAGTAAAATACAAATTACAACCCTTATTCCCGGTATCACCTATCAGAGCGGGGTTCCTCCCAAACTTGAACTTCAAGACTTACTAACCTGTAACAACTGCGATTTCACAAACGCAGGGCAAAGCCAGTCAAACACAAACAACGAAGGAGGTGAGTTTCAAAATCATGTTAATAGTATAATATAAGTAAGAAGAACACGCAACAATCATAATAGACCGTATCATAATCACATTACGATATATCAAATTATTCAAGTAAATAGTATCATATTATAACATCGAATTCACTCAAGTAAGATAATCATCTCATTATAATATGCATCAAATCATCTAAGAGTAATTATTATTGCTTTTGAAACACATCAATCACCACAAAACAATCACAGGTAAATGCAATGCTATGCATGAGCTTAGACTCTACTTCACAATGTGGTACCATTCTAACTCTGAAGTACTTGGTTAGGAGGCTTGATACTATGCCACCATCCTGGTGGACGGACAATTCAAATTGGCCCTGTCCTCATAGATCCCATCAACTCAACCCGAGACACATATACGTGACAGTCGAGGTAAACGTGTGTTGTGTGGTAGCTCCCGACATTTGGAGTGCTACCTCATAGTCACCTAGGATTTCCCCACCCGAATACCTCCAAGGTCTAACAATCTTGCCTTAAGGCTCGACAACAGACCGCCACGATCAGGCTCATTCAGTTGTACTTCCCCGGAATCACTAGGCTTGTCAGGCCTTACCTATATGATGACAAAATAATCTCCACTTCACAAATTCACAATATTTGTTTTCTCCCCTGGTTGGTATATGATACTCCATTAATACCGTCATCTCAGACACAAATTGAAATCACAATATTCTCATCACAATTTATAACATCACTATAATTAATCGCACATCGTCATCATCATCACATTCACCATTATTAATCATACATTATCATCATTACATATAATTATCACAACACATCTATTTTTATTATAACATCATTTAAACTCATCTAATCAAACATATGCATAAAATTAATTCAACAACCAATATCACAATAATATCACACACCACACATTTAAAGAAATTAAATAAAATATTACAATAATATCACACACCACACTTTTAAAGAAATTAAATCAAATATCACAATAATATCAAATGCCACACATTTAACTAAATTAAATCAAATATCACAATAATATCAATTGCCACACATTTAACGAAATTAAATCAAATATCACAATAATATCAAATGTCACACATTCAAACAAATTAAATAATTCAACACCCTACAAATATTTCTATTCTATATTTTAATCTCACAATTTCCATATTTTCACATAAATTAATTTATCCCTCAAAGGGCTACTGCCATACGTAGCGAGCCCCGGATGAATCGTTGGGAAATACGGTTTTCCCGTTCATATCACAATATATTACACTCATGAATTCAAACGCTCTCTCACCTCTTACCTTATTTCGACGCTTTCACCTATGAATATGATTCGACGCCCAAACATTCTTTGCTCTTTGACTCTTTGTCCTTCAATCGATCTAACTCGACAGTTTATGGGTAAACATCAAAAATAAATTATGAGGAGATATTCTAAAAACTAAATTTGAAAATCGGTCAAATAAAATTACCATAAATCAGAAAACCAATCAGTGGATAATATAGCCACTTTTCACACGGTCGTTTTGGCATTGGTTTCACTCAAATCGGACTTATGGTGAAGGAGAACGATGCAAAATAACGAATTCTACAAACGGGGAAGTCGAGTATTTTAGAGAGAAATTGGGATTGTTAAAAATCTGAAAAATTATGTTTAATTGATGAGTTAAATGAATGAAATAACATACTCAAATTTGGGCGAAAATGGAGAAAGTTTTCTAGAACATCACTGGTGTCAAACGATAGGGTTATTGTTGTGTTCCCTCTTTGGCTTTACGGCTGCCCTTCCAACTCCCTTCCCTTCTATTGTTTGTTTTATTTTAATAACAATTAGGGTTCATAGAGTCAAACCCATTGGTCTCTTTATTTATATTTTACTATTATTATTTTTATTTTGTTAAAATAAAACTAATAATTATTTAATCTCCTTTTTAATATTCCTCCAAACACCTTTTAGTTTTCCAAACATTACTAATATTTTATAAATTAGAGTAATTAAAATAATCAATATAAAAAAAATATTACTAATAATCAAAACTCTCACATTTAAAATAATCTCTACAATTATACCTATTTCTCAAAATACTCACAATATAATAATACCATCATATTAGAAAATGGTCAAAATTATAAAATAAATAAATATAACATCAATATTTTATATTAATTACTAAATCATAATAAATATATATAAAATCACAATACCATAACAAGTATTTAAAAATAAACGAAATCAAACACAATATCAATTCTATATTAAGATAAATATTTATAAAAAATAATTAAAAATAGAAAATAGTTATAAATAATTGAAATATAACTATCTGCATACTAAACATAAGTCAAGCGCACATAAAAATATTACATTAATTTGGTACATGTATATATATGTAAAATCACATAAAATCTTTTTCTTTAAAATATATATTACACTAAAATACTATTTTTTGTTTTTTAAATATATCAAATAACAAAATATAATATGTATTATTTATATCACTCATTTAATATAACATGTATCAAACTAACACATCATAGAAAGCATTCATATAACGAAAATTAGCCACGAAATTTATCAACATATATTCTAAAATAATATTAGTCATCAAATTAATTATTTAAAATTCTATTTAATTAATAAAGTAGTTTATTATAAAATTTGGGGTGTTACATTCTGCATGTTGGGAGTAAACATGAATCTTTTGAGATAAGTTCAATACATATTTTTTGTTGTCCATTCGCACCACTAGTCAAAACTGTAACAGTTTAAATAAAACCATATTATTAGAAGAAATAAAATCTTGTTTATTTAACGTAATGAAAACTATCAACACACATAGGTGCAAGGAATTTGATGCAAAAATTGTATACCTGATTTAGCCATATCAAATAGCTACAATATCAATAGCAATATGATTTATTGTTGTTGCTTTACTCTATGATATATCATTGTAAAAATAAAATCAAGGCTTTATAGATAAACAACCAACATTTTTAATCATCTAATAAAAGAAGTCAACTTTAAAGTTTGCTAAAAGTTTGAATACACCCCTTTAATAATATTGAAGATTAAAA
>NC_021162.2:23573258-23577589 GCF_000331145.2 Cicer arietinum | reverse complement strand
TTTTTTGTTGTCCATTCGCACCACTAGTCATAACTGTAACAGTTTAAATAAAACCATATTATTAGAAGAAATAAAATCTTGTTTATTTAACGTAATGAAAACTATCAACACACATAGGTGCAAGGAATTTGATGCAAAAATTGTATACCTGATTTAGCCATATCAAATAGCTACAATATCAATAGCAATATGAATTATTGTTGTTTCTTTACTCTATGATATATCATTGTAAAAATAAAATCAAGGCTTTATAGATAAACAACCAACATTATTAATCATCTAATAAAAGAAGTCAACTTTAAAGTTTTCTAAAAGTTTGAATACACCCCTTTAATAATATTTAGGATTAAAATAATATATCTAGTAAAAAAATATATTAAGATAATATATGATTTACTTTAATATATATTATACTAATTTTAATTGTCTATTTTTATTAACTATTTTTAACATCTATTTTGTATTAATTTTGTTGATAAATCTTATTATTTGTATCTTTTGTATAGTGTTATTAAAATCTTGAAATTTCATTTTTGTGTTGGATTAATTAATATACTTTTTCTTTTCTTTGGAGATATCTAAACCATAACATGAAGAATATGTTTATTCTAAAAAGAAAATTTTAACACATCAATTATATAGAAATTTTAAATTAAAATAATTCAATACTATTATTGTTATATAATTTATTATGTTCATCTCTATATTTTAAAAATTAGTAAAGAATGGGATGTGTGACCTTTTATTATAGAGATTTATTTTTTTTGGAATAGTATAAGAAAACAAAACAGGTCATTTTAATGTAACACTAAAAAATATTTATAAATATTATATGTATTTATTAGTAATTGTCTTTATATATTATTTGAAATCAAATTCATTTTATTTAAATAATTAGAATTATTATTTTATATAATTATGTTTGCTAGAAATTATATGATGACTAGATCTTGGATGATTATATTGTATTATGGGTTGTTGTCAATTTTATTTATATATTTATTTTAGAAAATTATAAAATATATTGGTTGGATGTTGTTTGTGTTAATTATCATCTTTCTGTTATCTATTGTAATAATAATTTGTGTAACACCCTAAATTTTATAATAAACTATTTTATTAGTTAAGTACGATTTTAAATAATTAATTTAATATAAAACTATTTTAGAATATATGATGATAAATTTTCTGACAAATTTTTGTTATATAGGTGATTTCTACGATGTGCTAGTTTTATAAATTTTAGATTACATGAGCGATATAAATAATAAATATTTTATTTTATTATTTGATATATTTTTTTTAAAATATTAGTATTTTAGTGTAATACATGTATTTTAAAGAAAATTATTTTATGAATTTTACATGTATATATGTGTACCCAATTAATGTAATACTTTTATGTGCGTTTGACTAATGTTAAGTATGCACGTAGTTATATTTCAATAATTTATAACTATTTGCTATTTTTAATTATTTTTTTTATAAATAATTATCTTGAGATAGAATTGATATTGTGTTTGATTTTGATTATTTTTATACCCTTGTTATGACATTGTGATTTTATATATATTTATTATGATTTAGTAATTTATATAAAATATTGATGTTATATTTATTTATTTTATGATTTGACTATTTTCTAATATGTTGGTATTATTATAATGTGAGTATTTTGAGAAATAAGTATAATCGTAGAGATTATTTTGAATGTGAGAGTTTCAATTATTAGTTTTGAAATATTAATAATATTTTATTAATGAAATTGTATTTTAAAAAATAAAATAAAATAAAATAAAACTAGTAAAACCTAAAAGGAGACCAATAGGTTTGACCCATGTATGAACCCTAATAGTTAATAAAATAAAATAAAAAATAAAAAGGAAGGAAGTTGGACGGCGGCCATAAAACCAAAGAGAAACACAACCACAACCTATAGTTTGACACCGACGATCATAATTGTTCTGAAAAAGTTTCTCCGTTCTCGTCCAAATTTCAATATGTCATTTTATTCATTTAGATAGTCAAATAAACATACTTCCTCAGATTTCTAACCATCCAAATTTCTCTCTAAAATACCCGACTTCTCTGTTTATAAAATTCCTTAGTTTGAATCGTTCTTCTTCACCTTAAGTCCGATTTGAGTGAAACCAACGCCAAAACGATCGTGTGAAAAATGACTATTTTATCCACTGATTTGTTTTCTTATTTATGGTATGTTTCCTTGACCGAATTTCGAAATTAATTTTTAGAGTGTCTTTTCATAATCTATTTTTGACGTTTACCTATAAACTGTCGAGTTAGATCGATTAAAGGACAGAGAGTCAAAAAAACAAAGGTTGTTTTCTTGTGGAAGCATATTCATGTGTGAAAGCGTCGAAATAAGGTAAGGGGTGAGAGAGCGTTTGAATTCATGAGTATAATATATTGTGAGATGAACGGGAAAACTGTATTTCCCAATGATTCATCTGGGGCTCGCTTAACCATCCAAATTTCTCTCTAAAATACCCGACTTCTCTGTTTATAAAATTCCTTAGTTTGAATCGTTCTTCTTCACCTTAAGTCCGATTTGAGTGAAACCAACGCCAAAACGATCGTGTGAAAAATGACTATTTTATCCACTGATTTGTTTTCTTATTTATGGTATGTTTCCTTGACCGAATTTCGAAATTAATTTTTAGAGTGTCTTTTCATAATCTATTTTTGACGTTTACCTATAAACTGTCGAGTTAGATCGATTAAAGGACAGAGAGTCAAAAAAACAAAGGTTGTTTTCTTGTGGAAGCATATTCATGTGTGAAAGCGTCGAAATAAGGTAAGGGGTGAGAGAGCGTTTGAATTCATGAGTATAATATATTGTGAGATGAACGGGAAAACTGTATTTCCCAATGATTCATCTGGGGCTCGCTACGTACGGCAGTAGCCCTTTGAGTGATAAATTAATTAATATGCAAATAAGAAATTTGTGAGATTAAAATATGGAATAGAAATATTTATAAGGTGTTGATTAATTCGTTAAATGTGTGGTATTTAATTTTATTGTGATATTTGATTTAATTTCGCTAAATGTTGGGCATTCGATATTATTGTGATATTTGATTTAATTTCGTTAAATGTGTGGCATTTGATATTATTGTGATATTTGATTTAATTTCTTTAAATGTGTGGTGTTTGATATTATTGTGATATTGGTTGTTGAATTAATTTTATGCATATGTTTGATTAGATGAGTTTAAATGATGTTATAATAAAAATAGATGTGTTGTGATAATTTTATGTAATGATGATAATGTATGATTAATAATAGTGATGTGATAAATTTGTGATGAATATATGTGTTGTTGTATGATTGATGATAGTGATTCTATAAATTTGTGATGAATTTATGTGATAATTATGATTATGTGTGATTAATTATAGTGATATTATAAATTTTGATGAGAATATTGTGATTTCAATTTTTGTTAGAGATGACGGTATTAATGGAGTATCATATACCAAAGAGGGGAGAAAATAAATATTGTGAATTTGTGAAGTGGAGATTATTCTGTCATCATATAGGTAGGGCTTGACAAGCCAAGTGATTCCGGGGAAGTACAACTGAATGAGCCTGATCGTGGCAGTCTGCTGTCAAGCCTTAAGGCAAGATTGTTAGACCTTGGAGGTATTCGGGTGGGGAATTCCTAGGTGACTTGTGTTGAGACAAAATCTCAATTTAATGTTTTGATGAAAACAAACAAAAAGTTAATTAAGAATGTTAATTATGATTCTAAATGTTATGTTAATTTAACTTGTGTGTTTTGAGTTAATTTAATTAAGAACAGAATCAAGCAAAGCAAAGAAAACAACAACAAGAACATTAAAACAGAGAAAGATCTCCAGCTTCAAAAAAGTTCATCACAGCATGTTGATCAAACTTTTTCTACCTCTTTAACAAAGAGTCTGCCCTGGAAATTTGTTCATATCTAATCAGTACATGGCAAGGAACAAGTATGATTCATCCAAGCTCAAAAAGGCTATTTGATCTCAAAAATAAAAGGACTCAAAGACAGACAAAAGTCATGACAGTTTGCAAACTCCAAAAATCAAATGTCAAGAAAGTTCGATCAATCTCGACATATGACAAGACAATTGCAAAGGAAATCCAGAATGATTAAAACGGGAACTCCAAAATGATTATTGAAGCTCAAGAAAGTTCAAACTGACAAACCAAGAACGTTAATCATTCTCCGTTTTCTGCACAATAACAGCAACACTGCATCTCCTCTGAAATAGCCTGTAATTCCTCTCCAAACATCTCTAGCTACACTCAAGACTCAAGACAGAGAATG
>NC_021162.2:23565008-23572504 GCF_000331145.2 Cicer arietinum | reverse complement strand
TAAACCAATAAAGTCAAAAAGCTATTTCAAAGAAGGATTATTTTTATTCAGAAATAATGTTTGAGTCAAAAAGCAGAGCCTCTCCAACAGCTCTTTTGTACCTTCATTCAGTGCCTCTACAACCTATAAATAGAAGGCCAATATCCAGAATCAAGGCAAGAAATTCAAGTGCTAAGAAATCCATAAATCAATCACATACATACTTGAAATTCTGCAAAACAGAGGCAATCATACATTCTGTTTTTTGCGAAATAGCTGCTGATTCATATTCATTTATTAGTTTGCGCAATTATCATTAGATCCTTTGTAAAGAATCTATTCTCAAACAAGAGTTGAGAAATCTCAGATTCTGACAAAAAACAATTCAATTGTAAAAACTCAAACTATAAGAGTTTGTTTATAGTTTGTTTAAGATTACATCCTATCAAGGTTAGATAAGTACTGTTGTTACTTTCTGGGTGGAAAGTAATAGAGATTGAAACAGATCAAGGTTGATATGAACTAGGTGTTGTAAAACCAAGAAGGTTCTTTGTTTTAAACACTTAGTGGAAAATCTCACGGTTGTGAGGACTGGACGTAACCCGAGTTGGGTGAACCAGGATATGTCGTTGTGTGGTATCTCTTCCCTTATCTATTTACTTTCAGTTTGATTGATTATCAAGTTAATTACATAAATTGAATTACTAATTTTAACTAACCAAGAACGTTCTCCATTTTCTCGTTAAAACCAAGAACGTTCTCCGTTTTCTGTTTTCACAACCAAGGTCAATCTTGAGTTATTTTCTTAGGTTTTTAACAGGAATTTTTAAAAGGTGCATTTACAATTCAAACCCCCCTTTCTTGTAAATTGACATTGTTACTTCAATTGGCATCAGAGCTCGGTCTCTAAAATTTGAACACCTAACAAGTGTTAGAGAAAAAGATCTAGAAGAAAAATGTCAAAAAATATGTACATTGCTGAAGGAGTATCATTATACCGACCACCTTACTTTGAAGGCACAAACTACTATTTTTGGAAAAGCAAAATGCAGTTGTTCTTAAAATATCAAGATACAAGAATGTGGCGCATCATTACAGATGGAAATTTCATACCAAGAGTCAACCAAAATGATTCAACCTCTACTATAAAGAAAGAAGCAGAAGAAAAATCTAAGGTACTTCTAAACTCAAAAGCTCAATTATTCTTATCATGTGCTTTGAGTAGGGAAGAAAGCGAAAGAATAGATGAATGCACAACTGCAAAAGAAGTATGGGATACACTGCAAACTCATCATGAAGGAACAAGCCATGTCAAAGAAACAAGGATAGACATTGGCATAAGGAAATTCGAACTGTTCGAAATGCAAGATGGAGAAACTATTGATGAAATGTACTCAAGGTTCACAACAATAGTAAATGAAATGCGTTCTCTTGGGAAAGCTTACACAGTTCAAGAAAGAGTAAGAAAGATCATGAGATGTCTTCCAATAATATGGAGACCGATGGTGACAGCCATAAGCCAGGCCAAGAATCTTGATGTATTCGGACTGGAGGAATTGATAGGAACATTACGAGCACATGAAGTGTTGCTACAAGAAGACAAACCAATCAAAAAGGGCAAAACAATAGCTTTGAAAACATCTCAAGAAAGTCCAAATGAGGACTCAGAAGAAATCGAACAAGAAGATGTTGATAAAGAAATAGTTCGTCTTACACAAAAGATACAAAGAATGGTGAGAAGAAGGGATCATATCAAAAAAGGATTTTCAAATCAAAAAGAAAACTTCAAAATAGAGGTAGACAAAAGTCAAATCACATGCTTTGGATGCTATAAACAAGGACATTATAAAACTGAATGTCCCTTGAACAAAAGAGCACCAAAGAAATTCCCTTTCAAGAAAAACTCCATGATGGTGAACTGGGATGATTATGATGAAACAGAAACAGAGGAACGTGAAGAAGCTAGCTTATGTTTAATGGCAGATACTAAAGACAATGAGGTAATAAATTCTGAACCATGTCTTTTATGTGAACAAATTGAAAAAGATTTTGATAGCTTACTTAATGATTCAAATCTGCTTGTTCAAAAATGTAGCTCTTTAAATGATCAATTTTTAAAAGAAAAAAGGGAAAAAGAGAAAGTTCAGGTTATGATTGATGAACTAAAAAACATCATTCAGAACATGCAGGAATCTCAGTTTAAGGAAACTAATGAATCTGAAAATCAAGAACATTCTGCAACGAAAACGGAGAATGTTCTCCTTAAAACTGAAAATGAACTTCTTAGAAATGACTTGTCAAATTTTATTAAAGCTACTGAAACCTTTCAAAAAATCATGGGATCTCAAGTGATAATTTTTGATAAAGTTGGTCTTGGTTTTGATAAAACTCAAAAAACGAAAATATATGAAAACTTTTTTGTTTCGGAAAGAAAAAAGGATAAATGCAAACCCAAATGCTCATATTGTAAGAAACTTGGACATCTAGAAAAAGAGATGAAAAGATTGAAAGCAAAAAGTTGATTAAAAGAGAAGATCGTTCTGCTAAACCAGTGTTGAAAAATCTGCAAAAAGGAGAACGTTCTCCATGCTGTTCTCAAAACGGAGAAAGTTCCAAAACGAAAGCTGAACCTTCTGTAGAAAATCTGGTAAAAAGGGAACGATCTAGAATTTCAGCAAAATCTATTTTAAATCCGTGTAAAACTCAGATTTTGAAACCTTATCAAAGATCAACAACAAAGTGTTCCTATTATTCCAAAAATGGTCACTTTGAATCAACTTGCTTTTTAAAAAATCTTCTAAAAGGAGATATACTAACCATCAAGGACCCAAACAAATATGGGTACCAAAATCATTACTAATTTATGATGCAGACACACTATCCAACAATGAAGAAAGAACATTGATACATGGACAAGGTATGTTCAATACAAATGAATGGAAAAGTATGATGCCTCCTCTCATTATAAAAATTTGGAGTTCCTTTAACCTTTGGAAACATTAAACAAAGGAGATGTAGAAGAAGAATATTCTGGACAGCAGCAACATAATGCTTTCCAGGAAACCGAGATTAATAATCAGTCTTTGTTTCATTCTTCTCCTAAAAGCTGGAGAACGATAAAGTTAATATAACAATGTTAATATTACAATCATAAAATTAAATTAATTCTGGTAGTACATAAATCATTTTAGTGGTTAATCAATACTCTAACCTTTGATTTCAAACACTTAAATTATTTTAAAAGGATCACTAATCTTTTAATACCATAAAATAATATTGCTTCATAATTTCAAAATTTTCCTTGGATTACTTCTTAATAAATATTATGATTTTTTAAACTACTTTTAAAATCAATAAGATTACTAAAATTTCACCAATATCTTAACCACCAAAATAGCTCTTAAAATATTTAAGCACTCTTATAATCAATTTTTTTTGTAACCTATATTTTCATATCAAATCAAATCATGTGTATAAAATTAGATACAAAATTTTCTAGTTCATCAACACTTCTAAAATAGTTATATATTTTTTTTTTCTTCTGATTTCTAAAAACTATTTTTACAACAAATCTTTTAGATTTTTTTAATTAAAAAAACAAAACAGCACATAGTAAAACTTGGCGTAAATTATTTTTCTCTTGTGTGATTAATCTAAATTTTAAATAAAATCATCAAAAATATATATATTTTTATTATTATTTTAAGAATCAGTACAACTCCAACCCAATCTAATTCTCTAAAATAAGTCAACAATAATTCACACATAAAATATTTCCTTTTATAAAATAAAACAAATTTAATCCCTTCATAATTCTTTGTTTCTAAAAGTCTAACTATAAAATTTCAACTAACCTTGAATATTCAAGAATTACTATGTTAATAATATGAATTTTATACTATTTCAAAACCATGAAGAATGTCCTAAATTGATTTCGAAAGCAATATAAAAACATTAATCATTTAGATACAACCATCAACACTTTCAAGTTTAATCCCTTCACAATTCTTTGTTTCTAAAAGTCTAACTATAAAATTTCTTCTAACCTTCAATATTCAAGAATTACTATGTTAATAATATGAATTTTATACTATTTCAAAACCATGAAGAATGTCCTAAATTGATTTCGAAAGCAATATAAAAACATTAATCATTTAGATACAACCATCAACACTTTCAAGTTTAATCCCTTCACAATTCTTTGTTTCTAAAAGTCTAACTATAAAATTTCTTCTAACCTTCAATATTCAAGAATTACTATGTTAATAATATGAATTTTATACTATTTCAAAACCATGAAGAATGTCCTAAATTGATTTTGAAAGCAATATAAAAACATTAATCATTTAGATACAACCATCAACACTTTCAAGTGATTTAAAATTAAAATCCACGCTTTAAAATACCTTTTATTTTTTTTATTTTTCTTCTCTTTCTCAATTAGTAGACATTTTATCATGTGACCCCCCCTTTTTTTTTTGTACCATTATAAATCACTACAGAGTTCTTAAAATCTAAAACTCTAATAACAAGTTAAACTCTAATGAGTTCATAATATCAGAAGTCAATCAATCATTCCAACTGAAATATCCCAACACACTCGCTATTCAATATTCACATCAGCCACTCTAAACCAACATAACAACAAATCTTTTTGATTTTCTTAAAAATTACACATAGTAAAATAAGGTGTAAATTTTCATCTATTTTAAGTAGTAAATAAAATATGTAGTATAGATTTATTGTTACTTTATAAACAATAAAAATTCAATTCAACTCAATTTAATTTTTTTTTAAAAATAATCAAGAGTAATTCAAACAAAAGTTACTTTTTATTTTACAAAATAAGTCAACTCTAACTCCTTCACATAATTTTTTTTTTAACTTCTAAGTTCTACCACCTCTAATATTCAAGAATTATTATTATTATTATTATTAATATGGATGTCCTAATATTTTAAAATCACTGCTAACTTTCTAAATTGACTTCATTAGCAAGATCAAAACTAATAAAATATAATGACATTAAAGAAAAGGTCTATCAATCGATAATTAGTATCACATCGATTAAATTCATAATTTCAAAGATATAGTAGTCCATCAATAGAATTTTTTTTTCTAACTATCCACTATAACAAAAGAGCAAAAAATCAAAGTTATAAACACAAATCCAATCAAAAGGTAATTAACTCAATCATCTCAACAATTCAAATTAACTTAAATTTTAAGAAATAATTTCCTATTATATTTAATCATTTAAATAGGAACTTAGAATCCAAAACGCACCACAATTAGAGTAAGAAGATAGTAAATAGTTAATTAGTAACTTCAAAAATATGTACAATTATACAAAATCATACATCACATAACACAATAATATAATGAGAAAAAACATGACATCAAAAATAATTAATACACAAGAAAACACAATTGACACAACTGACATTTGACTCACATTGTCGACACTCAACCCACTCGGCCTGATTGGATAGACCTGCTCTGATACCACTAATGTGACACCCTAAACCCCAAAGTAATATATATAATAAATTATATCACGTTCATATAAAATTTGCAGCAGATAAATAAAAACATTATTTCCAAGAAAATAAAAAAACTTTTATTTTTAATTAGAATATCACGTTTCTCAAAAATAAAAAGAACACTTTAAACTTATTTTCTCCATTAAAATAGTGCAATCTCGATAAGCTTGATTTAAGTGTAATTACTTGATTTAATTTTAAAAACTTTATCGTACTTATAAGATTTTCATACAAAAATTCATTTCAAATTAAATAAGTAAAATACAAATTAAAACCCTTATTCCCGGTATCACCTATTAGAGCGGGCTTCCTCCCAATCTTGAACTACAAGATTTATTAACCTGTAATAACTGCGGTTTCGCAAACGCATGGTCAAGCCAGTCAAACACAAACAACGAAGGAGGTGAGTTTCGAAATCATGATGACAATATAATACAAGTAAGAAGAACACGCAAGGAAAATATCACATTAAAAAGTAAAAATCACTCAAGGAAAATCAATAAGTTTCACTATAACATTAAATCATATAAGATAAATTATTACCATGCACGATCCATATTAATCACAACAAAACAATCACAATAAAATGCAATGTTATGCATGAGCTTAGACTCTACTTCACAATGTGGTACCATTCTAACTCTGAAGTACTTGGTTAGGAGGCTGGATACTATCCCACCATCCAGGTGGACGGACAATTCAAATTGGCCCAGTCCTCATAGATCCCCTCAACTCAACTCGAGACACATATACGTGACAGTCGAGGTAAACGTGTGTTGCGTGGTAGCTCCCGACATTTGGAGTGCTACCTCCAAGTCACCTAGGACTTACCCACCCGAATACCTCCAAGGTCTAACAATCTTGCCTTAAGGCTCGACAGCAGACCGCCATGATCAGGCTCACTCAGTTGTACTTCCCCGGAATCACTAGGCTTGTTAATCCCTACCTATATGATGACAAAATAATCTCCACTTCACAAATTCACTATATTTATTTTCTCCCCTCGTTGGTATATGATACTCCATTAAAACCGTAATCTCAAACACAAATTGAAATCACCATTATTTCATCAAATATGGGGTTAATTCAATATTCTCATCACAGTTTGGAGCATCACTATCATTAATCATACATCATCATTGATATCGTTTCAGCAAGTGTACTGAATCGTTGCAAGTAATAATAAAACAGTAGTACCGAGTGTCGAACTCAAGGATTGCGTTTTACTATTGAATTATATTTGATTACTAGAATTGAACAAAAAGGTTCCACTGTTGATTGAAATAATGTTTGAAATTAACAACAATAATAAAATTGATCTTTTATAATGAGAAAAATGTCAGGGATGAGTTTCACTTCGAATCCAACCTTGGTGTCTAATTTGATCCTAGTTACTGAATTCCTTTATTGAATTATTACCGAATTCTCTTTATTATTCTTGCCCTAATGTCTTAGTGACAGAACCTTTAATTCCAAAGTAACCCCTAATTCCTTAGTGGATTTAAGATTAGAATTAAGCATTACCGTATAGAAATTCTCTTGTAAATTATTGCTTTGCAACTAATTTAATTGGTTTCATGACCTGCATCTATCCCTAGACTACAAATTCATGAATTTCTCATCTCAAGCATTCGTAAAGTCCACTTCCGTTTCAAAATACAAATCGTAGAACATTTTAATGTTGATCAAGCAATAAAAAGCATTAAGCACAGAGATGAGAAAAACAATTCAATAAACTCATTCATATAACTAGAAATCAAATCAGAAAAATAAGGGTTTCATCTGGTTACACTCATCCCTAACAAATAGGGTTTAGTTACTCATGACAGAGATACAAAAGATAAGGATTAAAGAAGAATTACAAGAATGATTCATGGATGATTCTTGATAAAACTGCTTCAATGGCGTTAGAAACGGCCGTCTTTGAGTTTCTATGCTAGGGCACAAGTCTCCCAAGTTCCCAAGAGTAAAAAA
>NC_021162.2:23558437-23564984 GCF_000331145.2 Cicer arietinum | reverse complement strand
TTTCACCAAAATTCAGCATTGCACTAAAACAAAACGCAATGTAAAATTACGACAAATTCCTACTTAATCAACGAAATAAAAACAAAAAACATTTTATTAACTCAAAGAACAAAAATCAACAAAATGTATCAAATAAATCCTTAATTTAATTGATGATTGAGGACAAATAAGACTAAAACAGTGGGAAAATATGCATATGATGAAGAGTCATCAATCATCATGACATAAACTAATCACAAATTTATAGCATCACTATCATTAATCAAACTTTATCATATAAACTTATCATAACTTTATAACATCACAATTATTAATCGTACATCATCATCATCATATAAAATCATCACAACACATCCATCTTTTGTTATCACATCACATAAACTCATCTAATCACACATATATAAATTTAATTCGACACCTAATATCACAATAATATCAATATCACACATTCAAAGATATTAAATCAATCAACACCCTACAAATATTTCTATTCTTTATTTTAATCTCACAATTTCCATATTTGCACATTAATTAATTTATCCCTCAAAGGGCTACTGCCATATGTAGCGAGCCTCGGATGAATCGTTGGGAAATACAGTTTTCCCGTTCATCTCACAATATATTATACTCGTGAATTTAAACACTCTCTCATCCATTACCTTATTTCGATGCTTTCACACATGAATACGATTCCACGAGCAAACAGCCTTTATTCATTGATTTTTTTACTTCAATAGATCATAAATCAAAAAACCAATCAGTGGATAATATAGCCACTTTTCACACGGTCGTTTTGGCGTTGGTTTCAATCAAATTGGACTTACGGTGAAAGAGAACGATGCAAAATAACGAATTCTACAAATCAAATTTGGGCAAAAATGGAGAAAGTTTTCTTGAAGAGTTATCGATCACCGGTGTCAAACGATAGGTTATTGTTGTGTTTCCTCTTTGGTTTTACGGCTGCCCTTCCAACTCCCTTCTATTTTTTATTTGTTTTATTTTATTAACAATTAGGGTTCACACACGAGTCAATCCCATTGGTCCCTTTATTTATGTTTTTGTTTTAATATTATTTTTTTTTATTTTGCTAAAAAAAATTAATAATTATTTAATCTCCTTTTTAATATTCTTCCAAAAAAGTTTTCCAAACATTAACTAATATTTTATAAATTAGAGTAATTAAAATAATAAATATAAAAAAAGATATTACTAATAATTGAAACTCTCACATTCAAAATATTATCTACAATTATACTTATTTCTCAAAATACTCACATTATAATAATACCAGCATATTAGAAAATAGTCAAAATTATAAAATAAATAAATATAACATCAATATTTTATATTAATTACTAAATCATATATAAAATCACAATGTCATAACAAGTATATAAAAATAAACAAAATAAAACACAATATCAATTCTATCTCAAGATAATTATTTATAAAAAAATAACTAAAAATAGAAAATAGTTATAAATAATTGAAATATAACTATGTGCATACTTAATATCAGTCAAACGCACATAAAAATATTACATTAATTTGCCACGAGTATATACACAAAAATCTCATAAAATCTTTTTCTTTAGAATATATATTACACTAAAATAGTATTATTTTTAAAAAAATAGATCAATGAGTAAAATATAATATTTATTATTTATATCGCTCATGTAATCTAATATTTATAAAACTAGCACAACATAGAAATCACCTATATAACGAAAATTAGTCAGATAATTTATCATCATATATTCTAAAATAATTTTAACATTAAATTAATTATTTAAAATCGAACTTAACTAATGAACTAGTTTATAATAAAATTTAGGGTGTTACATAAAAACTATCAAGCTTTCTCCTAACCATTAATCATAGAATCATGACTACGCCTTCATTCATAATTGGACAGAGATGATTTGATAGTCGGCTCGAAACATATGAGTCTTGGAATCCAAAGGTCATCTACTCAAAGAAACATTTAGAACGTGAGAAACCACATTCACTTTGTGTCTGCGAATTTGATGTATTTTAAACTTCTACTCCTTATTGTAAACTGTAGTACTATGTTGTTATTTCTATAGTTATCTTGATTTCGTCATGGTATTGATCTAGAAAAATTATTTTAATTTGTCAAACGAGGTATTTAATGTCTAGATCATATTTCAATTGAAAATGTATATTATTATGATTCAATTGATTATAAATGGTTTTAGGATGATTTTAACGATTGAAGTTAGTTTTTTGAAAATTTTATGGGTTAAAAGTAAATTTTGATATCTTTTATGGGTGGGAGATCATTTGTAAAGTGCTAAAGTGTTTAGAAAAGTATTTTTCTTGATCAAGTTGTGTAGTGAATTTTGGGAATATAATTTAATTTAGCTTGAAAATCAAATTTTGGAGATTTTAGAATTTGTTAAGAAAATTTATCCCAAAATATCCTATTCCGAAAAATTGACTTTATGACTTCAAAATGGTTAGAAATGATTATCTAAGTGTTAGGATTTGGAGATAAATTTTTTATGATATGTAGTTTATTTCAAAACAATTTCTAAAGCTAGGAAAATGAGAAAATTATTATTTTTTCCCATTTTAATTAACAATAATATTTTTTTATAAATAATTGAAATATGAAAATTTGATTTTATGAGGTCGTAGTTTTATTTTATTATCTAAGTATTGGAATTTTTACTTTTAATTATTTATTATTAATTGATTTTTTAAGAGTGGGGTTATACGGTCATTTTATTGAAACAATAATTGTAGTTGTCATGGGCTGTTTATTATGCATGATCACTTAATTTTTATATTTTGGGTGTTGACTTATGAAAGAAACAATTTAAGCGAATTTTTAAAGTTTAAAAAATTTAATGAATAGTTAGTTATTTTGTGGAAATGTGTAGCTATTTAAGATATTCTACGTTTTATTTCTTGTTTAGTGAAACTTTAGGCAACCTCACAACTTTTTTTAAGAGTAGGACTTGTGACACCCTAAATCCCAAAAGGAAATATGTAATAATTTATACTAGAATTTTTTTGAGTAAAATTTGCAGCGGATAAAGAAAATATATTCTCAAGAAAAAAAAAATTGTAACTAATTCAGGATATCACAATTCTCAAAATTAAAAAAGAAACAATTTAAACTTTTTCCACTCATAAAACAATGCAATCTCCATAAACTTGATTTAACTATAATTTCTTAATTCCAAAAGTTTACTTGTACTTATAAGATTTTCATCTAAAAAGTTGTTTCTAATTAAATAAATAAAAATACACTCATCACTTTCATTCCCGGTATCACCTATCAGAGCGGGGCTTCTCCCAAACCTGAACGTCAAGACTCAATAACCTGTAATAACTGTGATTTCGCAAACGCAGAGCCAAGCTAGTCAAACACAAACAACGAAGGGGGTGAGTTTCGAAATCATGTTAATAATATAATATAAGTAAGAAGAACACGCAAACAATCGTAATAGATCGTATGATAATCACATTACGATATATCAAAATATTTAAGTAAATAGTATCATATAACAACATCAAAGTCACTCAAGTAAAACAATCATCTCATTATAATAGGCATCAAATCATCTAAGAGTAATTATTATTACTTTTGAAATACATCAATCACCCCAAAACAATCAAAAGGAAATGCAATGCTATGAATGAGCTTAGACTCTACTTCACAATTTGGTGCCATTCTAACTCTGAAGTACTTGGTTAGGGTGCTTGATACTATGTCACCATCTCGGTGGACGTACAATTCAAATTGGCCCTATCCTCATAGATCCCCTCAACTCAACCCGAGACACATATACGTGATAGTCGAGGTAAACGTGTGTTGCATGGTAGCTCGCGACACTTGGAGTGCTACCTCCAAGTCACCTAGGAATTCCGCACCCAAATACCTCCAAGGTCTAAAAATCTTGCCTTAAGGCTCAATAGCAGACCGCCATTATCAGACTCATTCAGTTGTACTTCCCCGGAACCACTAGGCTTGTCAGACCCTACCTATATGATGACAAAATAATCTCCACTTCACAAATTCTCAATATTTATTTTCTCCCCTCGTTTGCGTATGATACTCCATTAAGACCGCCATCTCAAACACAAATTGGAATCAAAAATATTTCACTAACTATAGGGCTACTTCAATATTCTCATCACAAATTCACAATATCACTATCATTAATCATATCTCATCGCATAAACTCATCACAATTTTATAGAATCACTATCATCAACCAAACATCATCATTATCATCACATAAACTTATCACAGATTTATATCATAAGTCAAACATCATCATCAAATAAACTTACATCATACACTGCATTCACATAAACTATTTTAATCAAATATATGCACCACATTCATTTGAAATCAAATATCACAATGATATCAAATATCACAATGATATCAAATATCACAATAATATCAAATATCACAATAATATTAAATATCACAATAATATCAAGTATCACAATAATATTAAATATCACAATAATATCAAATATCACACATTTAACGAAATAAAATCAATCAACACCTTATAAATATTTCTATTCCATATTTTAATCTCACAAATTTCTTATTTGCATATTAATTAATTTATCACTCAAAGGGCTACTGCCGTACGTAGTGAGCCGTAGATGAATCATTGGGAAATACAGTTTTCCCGTTCATCTCACAATATATTATACTCATGAATTCAAACGCTCTCTCACCCCTTACCTTATTTCGACTCTTTCACCTACGAATACGATTCCATGACCAAACCGTCTTTGTTCTTTGACTCTTTGTTCTTCAATCGATCTAACTCGATAGTTTATGGGTAAACATCAAAAATAAATTATGAGAAGATATTCTAAAAAAACCAAATTAGAAAATCGGTCAAGGAAAATTACTATAAATCAGAAAACCAATTAGTGAATAATATAGCCACTTTTCACACGGTCGTTTTGGCGTTGGATTCACTCAAATCGGACTTACGGTGAAGAAGAACGGTGCAAAATAACGAATTCTGTAAACGGACAAATCGGGTATTTTAGAGAGAAATTGGGGTTGTTAAAAATCTGGAAAATCGTGTTTAATTGACTAACTAAATATAAGAAACAACATACTCAAATTTGAGTGAACACAGAGAAAGTTTTTTGGGACAGTTATCGATCACCGGTGTCAATTTTATATTTTTTTCCCTCCAAGTGCGTCGGGTTCTTCTTCTCCAAGTGCGGCTGCTCTTCAGCTTTTAAGTTGAATTGTTACATTTGTATTTAGAGAAACGTGATATCCTAAATTAGATATTAAAGTTTTTATTCTCTTTAACAAATTCTCTTAAACGTGATTCCCCATTGTTACATGTGTATTTTGGGGTTTAGGGTGTCACATTAGTGGTATCAGAGCAGGTCTGTCCAATCATGCCGAGTGGGTTGAGTGTCGATTCAATGTGAGTCAAATGTTAGTCTTGTCAATTGTGTTTTCTTTTGTATTAATTATTTTCACTGTCATGTTTTTTTCTCTCGTTATATTATTGTGTTAAGTGTTATATGTTTTTGTATTATTATACATTTTTTTGAGATTACTAATTAATTGTTTATTATTTGCTTACTCTGATTGTGTTGTTTCTTCTAAATTCCTACCTTAGTGAGTAAATAAACCATGAAATTACTTGTTAAGATTTGAGTTAATTTTAATCGTTGACAAGATTATGTTAGTTACTTTTGGGTGCTAAACATTTAGTGATATTTTTGACAAGATTCTCAATGATACTCAATGAATTATTTTTGGGTGCTAAACATTTAGTGATATTTTTTAATAATAATTTAAGTCCAGAAATTACTTTTTAGAATGATGTGTAACCTTGAAAGTGGTTTTTGCACTACGTGATTCAATTTGGTTTGATAATGTATTGTATCTTCTAGTAAATAATTATTTATCTTATCTTCTAATTGAAAAATCTATATATGCTTTCATTTGTTGTAACTTTTAAGTGATGGTTAACTCAAAAGAAAATTTAATCGTGATCAATTTGGAGCAGTTAGACCTCTATGAGAATATGTTTCATTTTTTGAATCCTCGTTTGAGTTATGAGATGAACGTAAAATCTTGGTGCTAATTTTTGGATTAGTTATTTGAATGTGTATATGATTATGTAAATATTAAATTGTTCGTGTTTCAAGTGTTTTAATTGTTGGAAATTGTTGTATAGAGTTAGAGTAGTCGGGAACATCTAAAAGTCAAATAGTTCTATATTTCTTCAATCGGATTATTGATTATATATTGATACTAGTGTCATTTCCTTGTTGTTGTAACTAGTTGTAAATTAACAATAAATTATTGTCAATGTGTAATTAAGTGAGTTTTTAACATGAAGTAAGGAGTAGGAGTTGTGGCGCCGCCTTCGCACTCCTAAACCATGTTAAAGATACTTTTAATTATCCATATTAGAAATTGAATGACTGCAGTTATAGTTCCTTAAGTAGTTGACTACATGAATAGGAGGGACTAGCTACCCCGATGATTCATCGTCAATAAAAGAGA
>NC_021162.2:23525037-23557764 GCF_000331145.2 Cicer arietinum | reverse complement strand
AGATTATTTTAAATGTGAGAGTTTTGATTATTAGTAATATATTATTTTTATATTGATTATTTTAATTACTCTAATTTATAAAATATTAGTAATGTTTGGAAAACTAAAAGGTGTTTGGAGGAATATTAAAAAGGAGTTTAAATAATTATTAGTTTGATTTTAAAAAAATAAAATAAAATAAACAAAACAAAAGAAGGGAAGGGAATTGGAAGGGCAGCCGTAAAGCCAAAGAGGAAACACAACAGAGGATGTTTTGCAAACTCTGTACCATTTAGTTACAATGACATTTCAATGATCGTACTTTTGAAACTTATATGATTGCCTCTAAAATTTATAAATGTATGAATTTTACCGTTTTCTAGATACATGGTTATGGTTATTAGAGTTTATGTACTTGTTCATTGTTTTTTTAGTCATTACCGTTCTCCCACATTTTAAAATAATGTAAAAAACTTATACTATAATTGAAATCTGCAAAAAAAAATTACACTATAATAAATCTCTCAAGTTTTATCCTTAAGCCCTAGTCCAACTGGCGAAAGCGGATATTTTTAGGTTGGATGTAACAGCCTGATTTTTTTTTAAAACCAAAAATTGAATTTCCGAAATAAAAGAATAAATACTTTTGTATAAATATTCAAGTCGTAACACAATGACAAAAGTCAACACCATTTACAAGCAGTGGAAATAGTTTGAAATAAAAATCCAAATTATTTAAAACAGCAAAATACACCTGGGCAAAATGGTTATGGTTATTAGAATTTATGTACTTGTTCATTGTTTTTTTAGTCATTACCGTTCTCCCACATTTTAAAATAATGTAAAAAACTTATACTATAATTGAAATCTGCAAAAAAAAATTACACTATAATAAATCTCTCAAGTTTTATCCTTAAGCCCTAGTCCAACTGGCGAATGCGGATATTTTTAGGTTGGATGTAACAACCTGATTTTTTTTTAAAACCAAAAATCAAATTTCCGAAATAAAAGAATAAATAGTTTTGTATAAATATTCAAGTCGTAACACAATGACAAAAGTCAACACCATTTACAAGCAGTGGAAATAGTTTGAAATAAAAATCCAAAGTATTTAAAACAGCAAAATGCACCTGGGCTATGAGACCTATCAAACATAGCTCATAACCCTAGAGTATTCTTGGCAGACACTTGTACAATAGCACTGCCCAAGAATCTTAACTTTTCCACGTCACATCAAAAAGTGGTACATGGACACATCAAAAGAAAATGTCAAGTTGACAATATTGGTATAGGTACAATTTTTCAAGTTCAAATATCTACAACCACAAAAGAATGACAACTAGTCCCTATACAACCACCGAATCTAATCATACTACAAAAAAAAACAATACAACCCGAGTGATCTCCATGCACCCCAGAAGATCCTCCTGACACAGCTCCAGTCAGGTATGTCCAACTACCTTCCCATCCACAGGGTACCAACCGGTGGGAAGATCCTGGTTCTCACCTGACGGCAAAGCCCAAATTTCCACAATAATTTTAAAGGGTCACCAACCGAAATTAACAATTAACATATAGCATTTAGATTTTAATGCATAAAATAACCTTTCAACTTAGCATGCACCTTGAAAGGGTTTGCATATGCCAAAATGCATAAACAAAGTTGAAAAATGAAGTTTTAAACAAAACTACACTATAGTATTCGAATACAGCATCTTTGTATTCTTATACAAGGCTGTTTCACAAGTCAATAGTAAAAACATGATGTCTGTATTTGACTACAAGCCTTCTATATTCGACTACACTGTTGTTTCATAAGTCAGTAGCCAAATCAGGACATCTTTATTCGAATACAACCTTCTTGTAGTCGAATACACATAAGAAAACAGTTGAAAACAGCTAAAACAACATAATTACCCTTTTAAAAAGGTTTCGAAATCAATCAACACTTACACACAAATCCAAACAATCACACTTAGCAATTATAGCACAATCACAACGAAAACATGAGTTTCGAAAAGGTTTCGCAATCAATCAACACTTACACACAAATCCAAAACAATCACACTTAGCAATTATGGCACAAACACAACAACCACTTGAATTTACATACGTAATCATAACATTAAATCAAACATAACTCACGTGCCAAGCACCCTTATGCAATGCGTATATGCCCAAATGTATGGACTCGAAAATCCAATCAAAACCCTCCTCGAAGGGTCGTAAATCATAATTGTACCGCCTATCACAGGCTGAAGTACTAAATTACTGAGGTGCCACCTTTCACGGGTCATCACGATTTACTATAAACGTAAATCGTAAATGTACCGCTTATCACAGGCCAAAGTACTATTTACCGAGGTGCCACCTATCACGGGTCAACACGATTTACCAAAAGTGTGTAGTCTATTGCAGATCTTACACGATGCGACAATCCCCGCAAGGATAAGATGAACCAACAAATCACATGGCATCATCTCGTGGCCCATCCAGTCACCACTATCACCATGGCCCATTCGGTCGCCATGTACAACGAAATGCATGAGCATACTCTGACTCTATCCACGACAATCATTAAGTAAATGCAGATATTAAAATATTCCCCATTTTTAATACTCATTTAACTCTAACGATTTTCATGACAATCATTAAGTAAATGCAGATATTAAAAGATTCCCCATTTTTAATACTCATTTAACTCTAACGATTTTCAAATTCCACACAGAGCATACTCAAACATTTATTTTCCACCACACACATCAAATTTAATCCACAATTTACATTAAATACGATCAATTCAAAAACCATAAAATCCACACCAAGTTCAATCATCAATCACCACAAATTTCGACAAAACTCAAACACAACACATGCGAAACTAATTTTCACAAACCACAACTCAAACACACATAGATGAATCAAATTCCTTTTCCACGAAAACACTCATCAATTTCCCCAAAAACCCAACTCCAAACTTTCACCCATAAAAGCATTAAATTCATTTTCCCCAAACTTACACTTCAAACCCAAAAAATTTATTTTCCACACAACCACAAATAAGTCCCTAAATGCAAACTAAAAGTTTGGAAGGAGCCCTTACCTCCGTTATCGCTTTTCCAACCGATTACGGTACCGCAATTTGTTTCGGTAAAAACTTTGCTCGCGTCGTCGCATCCAAAGTTGACTCACTAGCACCGTAGCAGAGTGATGAGCAACTTTCCCTTCTATCTCTTCGTGAAATTAAGCTTAGATCTAAAAGAAACATGAAGGTTTTCGTTTAACGGTTTTGAAATCACCAACACCGTTTTCCTTCATTTTCGAATCAAGGGAGAAGAATGAAGCTGAGAAATCCTTGTCTTCTCACCCACCAAGCCTTGAGTTCCTTTTCTTGAAGTAAAAGAGATCAAACGAAAAAGAAGGGAGAAGGAAGAAGAAAGATGGAGTATCGCAAGGCAGGGAGAAACGTTTTCTTTCTGTTTCCTTTTTTCCTTCCTTTTCCTTTCCTTTGTTTTTCCTTTTTTCTATTTGCTTTCTTTTCCTTTTCTTTCTTCTCATATATATATATATAACAAATATCTAGAAATATCTAGGTATTTCATAACAATTACCAAAATACCCTTCACTTCTCAACCCATTTTGATAAAAATAGCTACTCTCGTTGCAACTCAATTGATAAATACAATTTTCAGCAACCCGAGATATTTTTAACAAAACTGCCCGGTATTAAATTCTTCGCAACATAAATAAATTATTCTTCAACAAAAGATTCACTGTAATTAATCTAATTTATTTATCGACGAATAATTTTAATCCGGGCATCAAAAGATATTTTTGGACATTAAACTCACAAAATATCAATAACTTGGCTAAAAAGCCTTAGAGTTCAATACCAAAATACATAAATTAAAATTGAAAACTATGGGTCTTACATTACTACCCCCCTAAAATTTGTTTCGTCCTCGAAACTTAAAGTAAGAGTAATAACCGCACCAGGTTTGCACTCAACTCAACATTCATGGTAGAACTTGCTTTGTCATGCATCCGTGAAGAAAGTGTCATCTATCCTTTTTCATAGAAACTTAATAACTCTACACACTACCATAGCTGGTAAGACTCGTCTGTTCCATTCAACATGATTTTGTTTACTATCAACAAGAGATTAAGGATGACCAGTCCTTCAATTTATCAATAAGTAGCCAACAACCATGATGGTGGCTTAGACTATCTTAATCGAGCTGTAATAGTGCTCCTTGCGATTTACACTTGAGGTTATCCTAATGCACAAGCGGTCAAACAATTTTCTCAAGGTCCACTGAGTTTTCCCGTATTTCCTTATTACTTTGATCCTATCGACAAAGTACAATCGCCTATGTCACATAGCCTCATATACATCCACTTGGTACGAATCATCCATTTGGTACCAAATTGAAACATTGAGTATGACATCAACACACTGAGCACAAAACAGGCATTACCGCCGAGAACTCTTAAATGTCTCCATGGTCCACAAATCCTCGATTTTTCTTTAGTCGCACAACTATGCCAAACCGTAGTGTTCTTATCTGTATGTTGTTCTAATTATAACTTTAATAATTCCATCCCCACATCTGCTTGGTGATCCAAGCTTCCTCAAATTTCTTCGATAACATGCCAAAACTATACTACTTATGACACACAACTTCCCTCAGGTTTAGTGCTTCGTTCCAAGAGTCACGTCTCCAACAAAATCCAACTTGAATCTCATGCATTGATTAAGACCTATATTTGTCTCATGCCCAACACCTCAAATTCACGCTTCACTAGACAATTTATTACATACTTCGCAATTCTGCACAAACTCGAAAATAATTTTACTACATCTACTGCCAACATCTCAATTTCGCCGCGTCCATTATTTGCAGCTCGATGATTATCTCTTCATTATTTCGAAATCATTACTTAGCTTACACTCGTATGTCTTTTTCTAGAAATTACTCTCTTATTTGACAGCCACAATTGGTACACATTATTGTGCGTTATATCTCAAAGTATCCTCCGCCCTAACTTGATTTTTCTTTTGTCTTTCCTCTTACTATTAAACTTTCCTTCCTTCGAATAAGCTTGTTATTTTGGTCCTTAAGAATTCCTTCAACGATTCAAACAAAATCTTAATTCCTCCTAATTTTCAAACTTCATATGAAATGTTCTACATCCAAAATATATCTCAAAATACTTTTCACCTCTACCGTCATTCAACCGTCCATGTGGTCAACATCTAGAGTCCTTTATTTGCTTAGCTCATCTGCCATCAAACTTCGTCTTTCTTTATTATAGTGATTCCAATAAATCAAGCCTTACTAATCCCCATCAAACTTTTCCATTTCATGCTCAATTCTTTCGTACCAAACAAACATTTAACTCTTTTGATTGATGAACACAATAATAACCCCCATGACATGCACTCAAGTATTGCATGTGTATCATCGACATACCCTTATAATAATAATGTATGAGTTATAAGTGAGATAATTCCTTTCATGAATCTTTAATTGTCATAAGCTACATCTCTATGTGCTGCTCCAACAAGTTTTCTTGGCACATTTTCCAAAATTTGGTTCACTCGCTAGATTCTTATTCCTTCTCAACCTTCATCGTGATACAAACTAAAAGAATCTTTAACAATCAAACGTCCAAAAGAACTATTTCTCAAATGTTCCCCATAAGCATTTTCTAAGAAATAATTATCTGTAAACCTCATTCTCATAACTTTGCAGTAGATTATCTCAAAGACCTACATACCTTTTATCGTCCATCTAATCATTGAAACAATCATTTCAAATCTTAACGCTTAACTTCCCAAGACCAATAACTAAATCATAAATCATTTGTTACATTTCTTCTTTTTCACTTTCTGTCATTGAATAAAATTCTAAAATCTAATCCTCGAAATCTCCAAATACTCATCACCCCGTCAAATTCATTCATTTCATCTTAAGATACACTACCATGTCTTATTCATCATTGACTCTAACCATCTTAGTAATCTCACTAATGAAAACTCTTCTAATCATAACACAACATTATTAGTAAATCTTCAAACACTTCCATCCATAACATGAATTATTTATCACTTGCCTACCTCAACTCCCACGATTATACAAGTTTAAGGTGTCACTTTGTCCTCAATCCAACTTTGTGGATTTTAAATCGTCAACTTATAGATCAACCATCTTAGGGTCCCAAATCAAATCTTGAATAATCTCTCCGACTTATCAAAATACTCACACTCTCCTAGTAATTACCATCCTTTAATAAACACTCAAAGCTTACATTTGATACAATCTCTAAGTATTCTCGTACTTTGTACTTCCAATTCCATTTAATAATAACACACGATGAAATACATCAAGGCTTAACTCCCTATGTTTATCTAGACATCACTGAAAATTCATGCTTACGCGTCTATAGTTTCACCCAATATTATTATCCATACTTATTATCTCCTAAACGACACAAAGATTTGTCACTTACCAACAAAATATATAGTCTCACTCCTATAATCGTCATGAGATTCATACTTAACAATCTAAGTCGCGAATCTAGTTTAACGCGAATGCTCCACCTTACCCCTCAAGGTATCAGCTATTCCTCAAAGTGTCCTTTATTTACCCAAAGTAGTATTTGTGACACCCTAAATCCCAAAATCATATATATAATAATTTATATCATATTCCTATAAAATTTGCAGCGGATAAATAAAAATAAATTTCCAAGAAAATAAAAACTTTAAACTTATTTTATCCATTAAAATAGTGCAATCTCGATAAGCTTGATTTAAGTATAATTACTTGATTTAATTCTAAAAACATACTAGTACTTCTAAGGTTTTCATACATATATTCGATTCAAATTAAATAAGTAAAATACAAATTAAAACCCTTATTCCCGATATCACCTATTAGAGCGGGGTTCCTCCCAAACATGAGCTTCAAGACTCATTAATCAGTAATAACTGCGATTTCACAAACGCAGGGCCCAACCAGTCAAACACAAACAACGAAGGAGGTGAGTCTCGAAATCATGATGACAATATAATATAAGTAAGAAGAACACGTAAACAATCATAACAGAACCATATCATTACACGAATATTCCATCAAAAAAATATCACATTAAAAGGTCAAAATCACTCAAGGAAAATCAATATATTTCACTGTAACATCAAATTGTCTAAGAGAAATTATCACCACAGATGATACATATTAATAACAACAAAACAATTACAATAAAATGCAATGTTATGCATGAGCTTAGACTCTACTTCACAATGTGGTACCATTCTAACTCTGAAGTACTTGGTTAGAAGGCTTGATACTATGCCACCATCCCGGTGGACGGACAACTCAAATTGGCCCTTTCTTCATAGATCCCCTCAACTCAACCCGAGACACATATACATGATAGTCGAGGTAAACGTGTGTTGCGTGGTAGCTCCCGACATTTGGAGTGTTACCGCCAAGTCACCTAGGAATTCCCCACTCGAATACCTCCAAGGTCTAACAATCTTGCATTAAGGCTCGAAACAGACCGCCACGATCAGACTCATTCAATTGTACTTCCCCGGAATCACTAGGCTTGTCAGGCCCTACCTATATGATGACAAAATAATCTTCACTTCACAATTTCTCAATATTTATTTTCTCCCCTCGTTGGCCTATGATACTCCATTAAGACCGTCATCTCAAACACAAATTGGAATCACAATTATTTTACCAACTATGGGGTTACTTCAATACTCTCATCACAAATTCACAACATCACTATCATTAATCATATCTCATCACATAAACTCATCACAAATTTATATCATCAATCATACATCATCTCATAGGCTTGTCACAAATTTATAACATCATTATTATTAATTATACATCATCATAATCACATAAACGTATCAAAATGAATTCACTTTTTATTATCGCATCACAGAAATAAAGCTAATCAAACATATACATAAAATTCATTCAACGTCTAATATCACAATAATATGAAATACCACACATTTGATAAAAATAAATCAAACATCACAATAATATCAAATATCACACATTTAACGAAGTTAAATCAATCAACACCTTATAAATATTTATATTCCATATTTTGATCTCACAATTCCCATATTTTTACATTAATCAATTTATCACTCAAAGGGCTACTGTCGTACGTAGCGAGCCCCGAATGAATAATTGGGAAATACGGTTTTCCCGTTCATCTCAAATTATATTATACTCATGAATTCAAACGTTTTTTCCCTTCTTACTTTATTTTGATGCTTTCACACACGAATACGATTCCATGAGCAAACAGACTTTGTTCATTGAATTTTTTTCCTTCAATCGTTCTAACTCGACAATTTGTGAGTAAACGTTAAAAATAAATTATGAGAAGATACTCTAAAAACTAAATTCGAAATTCGGTCAAGAAAAATTACCATAAATCAGAAAATCAATCAATGGATAATATAGCTACTTTTCACACGGTTGTTTTGGTGTTGGTTTCACTCAAATCGGACTTACGATGAAGGAGAATGGTGTAAAATAACGAATTCTACAAACAAAGAAGTCGGGTATTTTATAGAGAAATTGGGGTTGTTAAAAATCTGAAAAATTATGTTTAATTGACGAGTTAAATGAATGAAATAACATACTCAAATTTAGGCGAAAAATGGAGAAATTTTTCTGGAACAGTTATCGATCACTGATGTCAAACGATAGGGTTATTGTTGTGTTTCCTCTTTGATTTTACGGCTGCCCTTCCAACTCCCTTCCCTTTTTTGTTTGTTTTATTTTATTAACAATTACGGTTCAAACATGAGTCAAACCTATTGGTCTCCTTTTAGGTTTTACTAGTCTTATTTTATTTTATTTTTTTAAAACACAATTTCATTAATAAAGCATTATTACTATTTCAAAACTAATAATTTGTAAATAAAAATAATTAATCTTTTAAAATACATTAATAACCAAAAATCTCATATTTAAAATAATCCCTATAATAATATTTATTTTTTCAAATACTCAAATTAAAATATTACCATCATTAGAGAATAGTCAAAATTATAAAATAAATAAATATAACATCAACACTTTATATTAATTACTAGATCTTAATAAATATATATAAAATCACAATGTCATAACAAATATATAAAAATAAAGTAAATCAAACACAATATCACTAATATCTCAAGATAATTATTTATAAAAAAATAACTAAAATAGAAAATAGTTATAAATAATTGAAATATAACTACATGCATACTTAACATCAGTCAAGCGCACTTAAAAGTATTACATTAATTGGGTACACATATATACACGTAAAATCGTATAAAATATTTTTCTTTAAAATATATATATTACACTAAAATACTATTATTTTTTAAAAATATATCAACTAATAAAATATAATATTTATTATTTATTATTTATATCGCTCATGTAATCTAAGATTTTTAAAACTAGCACAACATAAAAAACACCTATATAATGAAAATTAGTCAGAAAATTTAATATCATATATTCTAAAATAATTTTAACATTAAATTAATTATTTAAAATCGCACTTAACTAATAAAATAGTTTAATATTAAATTTAGGGTGTTACAATTCTCCCCTTGTTAAAGAATTTTGTCCTCGAAATTTACGGTGAGTGAACTAATATCTAACTTACCACCCTCAAGATTTAAACTTAGTCTATAAACATATTTAAGAGATTTAGTCTCCAAGTAAGCACATCATGTAAATTTCAACTAACATAGTATGATAGACTAACATGACAAAATAAATTAATTAACACGTATAATATTTATCATTCAATTATGAAATAAAATACTTATCACATTTACTATTCAATTATGAAATAAAATACCATAGAGTTACTCACTATAATTTACATATAAAACATAACATATAGATTTTGTCAATAATAACGTAGTTCATTTAGTTTGGTTAAATGAAACACATTCCAAGTACGTTGTCAATTTCAACTATTTCTTTCAAACCAAATATTAGTAGTTTTACTCCTTAAAATAAAGTCTAAATCATATCACGAAACATTTAAAAAATTTAACTTAGGTCTGACAAAGAGAGTAACTTTTTAAAATATAAAACACATCTAACAACTTAATAACACTATAATAGAATTACAATCAATTACTCTATAAAAACATATTATACTTATAATCAAGGAAAAAAAAGTAATGATAGAGATACTATTTCCCAATAACATATATTTAACAATTAAATTGATTCAATTGATATAAGCAATGAACATGTTTTTTAATTATTTAAAAATAAAATTAAAATGTACTTTTAAAAAAATAATGAGTTATCATTGTCTCTTTTATTGATGATGAGTCATAGGGGTAGCTAGTCCCTCCTACTCATGTAGTCAACTACTTAAGGAACTATAACTGTAGTCATTCAAATTCAAATATAGATAATTAAAAGTATCCTTAACGTGGTTCAGGAGTGCGAAGGCGGCGCCACAACTCCTACTCCTTACTTCAAGTTAAAAACTAACTTAATTACACCTTCACAATAATTTATTTGTAATTTACAACTAGCTACAACAACAAAAGAAAGGACACTAACATCAATATATAATCAATAATTCGATTGAAGAAATATAGAACTATTCCACTTTTAAATGCTCTCGACTACTCTAACTCTGAACACTAATTCCCAAATATTAGAACACTTGAAACACAAACAATTTCATATTTACATAATCATATAGATGCATATAACTAATTCATCAATTGACATCATGATGTAGAATATCCTCATACCAATCCAATATTTACAAATTGATCACAAATACATTATTAATTAACTTTTCTTTTAATCAATCTTTATCATTTAACAAATGTTGAAACAATATTTTTTAATTAGTAGGTAAAGTGATGACTCTTCATCATATGCATATTTTCCCACTGTTTTAGTCTTATTTATCCTCAATCATCAGTTAAATTAAGGATTTATTTGATACATTTTGTTGATTTTTGTTCTTTGAGTTAATAAAATGTTTTTTGTTTTTATTTCGTTGATTAAGTAGGAATTTGTCGTAATTTTACATTGCGTTTTGTTTTAGTGCAGTGCTGAATTTTGGTGAAAAATCAACATGATATATGTGGAGTATTTCAGCCATTTATGGAGTTCTAGATGTCCAATTAGTGTCACTCCAAGTGCTAATGAAAGCTAAGATCCATATCTACACCTTTCATGAAGATACCGGGACCACATTCAGACGCAAAAGATGAGCAAAATGCAAAATACATTAGACAGCAGATGTTGTGCGCCTGGAGCGCGCCCTACGCGCCTGGAGCGCATTTCTCGTGTTTCAGTTCTGTCAATGCGCGCCTGGAGCGCATTTCTCGTGTTTCAGTTCTGTCAACGCGCGCCTGGAGCGCACCCTGCGCGCCTGGGGCACGTGACGCGCATCAGCAATCATAAAAACGCAAAATTTTACTGTTTATGCATCTTTTTGACTGTTGGGAACTTGGGAGACTTGTGCCCTAGCATAGAAACTCAAAGACGGCCGTTTCTAATGCCATTGAAGCAGTTTTATCAAGAATCATCCATGAATCATTCTTGTAGTTCTTCTTTAATCCTTATCTTTTGTATCTCTGTCATGAGTAACTAAACCCTGTTTGTTAGGGATGAGTGTAACCAGATGAAACCCTTATTTTTTTGATTTGATTTCTAGTTATATGAATGAGTTTATTGAATTGATTTTCTCATCTCTGTGCTTAATGTTTTTTATTGCTTGATCAACATTAAAATGTTCTACGATTTGTATTTTGAAACGGAATTGGACTTTACGAATGCTTGAGATGAGAAATTCATGAATTTGTAGTCTAGGGATAGATGCAGGTCATGAAACCAATTAAATTAGTTGCAAATCAATAATTTACAAAAGAATTTCTATACGGTAATGCTTAATTCTAATCTTAAATCCACTAAGGAATTAGGGATTACTTTGGAATTAAAGGTTCTATCACTAAGACATTAGGGCAAGAATAATAAACGAATTCAGTAACTAGGATCAAATTAGACACCAAGGTTGGATTCGAAGTGAAACTCATCCCTGACATTTTTCTCATTATAAAAGATCAATTTTATTATTGTTGTTAATTTCAAACATTATTTCAATCAACTTGGGAACCTTTTTGTTCAATTCTAGTAATCAAATATAATTCAATAGTAAAACGCAATCCTTGAGTTCGACACTCGGTACTACCGTTTTATTATTACTTGCAACGATTCAGTACACTTGCTGAAATGCTATCATAAAGTATGCAACTATTTTTATCGTCCATCTCATAACTTTGCAGTAGATTATCTCAAAGACCCACATACCTTTTATCGTCCATCTAATCATTGAAACAATCATTTCAAATCTTAACGCTTAACTTCCCAAGACCAATAACTAAATCATAAATCATTTGTTACATTTCTTTTTTTTTACTTTCTGTCATTGAATAAAATTCTAAAATCTAATCCTCGAAATCTCCAAATACTCATCAACCCGTCTAAATTCATTCATTTCTTCTTAAGATACACTACCAGGTCTTATTCATCATTGACTCTAACCATCTTAGTAATCTCACTAATGAAAACTCTTCTAATCATAACACAACATTATTAGTAAATCTTCAAACACTTCCATCCATAACATGAATTATTTATCACTTGCCTACCTCAACTCCATGAATTATAGATCAACCATCTTAGGGTCCCAAATCAAATCTTGAATAATCTCTTCGGCTTATCAAAATACTCACACTCTCCTAGTAATTACCATCCTTTAATAAACACTCAAAGCTTACATTTGATACAATCTCTAAGTATTCTCGTACTTTGTACTTCCAATTCCATTTAATAGTAACATGCGGTTAAATACATCAAGGCTTAACTCCCTATGTTTATCCAGACATCATTGAAAATTCATACTTATGCGTCTGTAGTTTCATCGAATATCATTATCCATACTTATTATCTGCTAAACAACACAAAGATTTGTCACTTACCAACAAAATATATAGTCTCACTCCTATAATCGTCATGAGATTCATACTTAACAATCTAAGTCGTGAATCTAGTTTAACACGAATGCTCGACCTTACCCCTCAAGGTATCGGCTATTCCTCAAAGTGTCCTTTATTACCCAAGGTAGTATTCACCCCTAATGTGCAGTGCCCCTTGAGCTTAATACAAGCCTCATCCTGGACACCTAAGCACCAAATTCTATTCCAACAATAAACCTCGTCTTCTCAACAATTTCATGATGTTCACATCTCTTTGATAGTTATCAAACTTCATTCAGTCTGGTCCTGAAAATCTACCAGGAAAACATCTAATACTCTTCTTAAAAAGCTCTCCATTTAGATCCTTACATGAAATTGCCTAGCTGTCTAACGTTAATCCATCTATACTCGTCATCTTCCAGTTACCACCAACAACATAGCCTCTATGTCCTCGGAACCACTTCATAAATCCCACGCCGTCATGATTCGCTTCAACCCTGCTTGACAATTCGTTATTTCAAAGGTGTTTTACACTTGAATCCATTGATCAGCTTTTCTTGAGTTCTCGTCATCCTTGAACTTGAGAGGATTGTAACGACGAAAATCTTCTAATCCTCTTGACTCAGCAGCACGAATCTTTCTTTCCACAGAGTCTTTGCAGATGTCTGTGTAACAACAGAAGCAATCATGTTATTCATAGCTTCAACAATTTGATCATTCCTATTGACGTTCACTCTTGCAGTGTCGTTCCTTCTTGGAGGCATTGTTTCCTCAAAACCAACATCAAGAAGAGATCTTAATACCACTTGAAATAATTCCAAAAACTAACTTTCGACTACATCAACACATAATAACTACCCATGATCTGACAACTCAGACAAATTACCCCGACACATGATCAGATAACGACTCCCAACCAACATGTTTGTAAGACCCATAATTTTAAAGTATACTTTATGTACTTTTGTGTATTTTGGATTTTGGCTCGGAGGCTTTTTAGCCAAAGTTAATAATATTTTGGAGTTTATATGATCAAAAAGATATTTTGATGCCGTTTAGAATTACTCGTCGATAAATAAATTAAATTAAGTGCGATGAATCCTTTACGGAGCATTTAATGCGTTACAGGTGAAATGGTAATTTAACAAATATCTAGATATTTTGAGATATTTGTTAATTATAATTAATACATATATATATATATATATATTTATATGTTTGTGTGGAGGGAAAAGAGAAGGAAATAGAAAGAAAAGAAAAAGATATAAAAAGGAAAGAAGGAAAAAGGAAATAGAAAGGAAGGAAAAACAAAGAAAGGAAAAAGGAAAGAAAGAAAATCCAGAATTTCCACCGTGAGAGACTACGCCCTGGTTTAAGTTAGATGAGAATTAAGAATGGGGAATCTCTTAATGTCTCGTTTACTTATGTGTGCTTTGGTAAATCGTGCTGACCCGGGATGGGTGGCACCTTGGTAAACGGTACGGGTCCGTGATAGGCAGTACGTTTACGATTTACGTTTGGTAAGTTGTGCTGACCCGGGATAGGTGGCACCTCGGTAAACAGTACTGACCCGTGATAGGTGGTACGTTTACGACTTACGTTCCTGAGGGAATTGTGTTTGTCCGTGAGAGACTGCACAGGGGTTTGTCCGTGAGAGACTACGCCCTGGTTTAAGTTAGATGAGAATTAAGAACGGGGAATCTCTTAATGTCTCGTTTACTTATGTGTGTTTTGGTAAATCGTGCTGACCCGCGATAGGTGGCACCTTGGTAAACGGTACGGGTCCGTGATAGACAGTACGTTTACGATTTACGTTTGGTAAGTTGTGCTGACCCGGGATAGGTGGCACCTCGGTAAACAGTACTGACCCGTGATAGGTGGTACGTTTACGACTTACGTTCCTGAGGGAATTGTGTTTGTCCGTGAGAGACTGCACAGGTGTTTGTCCGTGAGAGACTACACCCTGTTAAATTGTGAATTGTTGGTTCATTTGGTATGTGTAGTAATTGTGTTATAAGTGTTATGTTTTGGAATTTGGTGATAACATGTTGGATTGCAATACCATTTTGAATCCCATGATGTTGTATTAATTGTGTTATAAATGTTAAGTGTTATGTTTTGGAATTTGGTGATAACATGTTGGATTGCTATACCATTTTGAAACCCATGATGTTGTATTAATTGTGTTATAAATGTTAAGTGTTATGTTTTGGAATTTGGTGATAACATGTTGGATTGCTATACCATTTTGAAACCCATGATGTTGTATTAATTGTGTTATAAATGTTAAGTGTTATGTTTTGGAATTTGGTGATAACATGTTGGATTGCTATACCATTTTGAAACCCATGATGTTGTATTAATTGTGTTATAAATGTTAAGTGTTATGTTTTGGAATTTGGTGATAACATGTTGGATTGCAATACCATTTTGAATCCCATGATGTTGTATTAATTGTGTTATAAATGTTAAGTGTTATGTTTTGGAATTTGGTGATAACATGTTGGATTGCTATACCATTTTGAAACCCATGATGTTGTATTAATTGTGTTATAAATGTTAAGTGTTATGTTTTGGAATTTGGTGATAACATGTTGGATTGCTATACCATTTTGAAACCCATGATGTTGTATTAATTGTGTTATAAATGTTAAGTGTTATGTTTTGGAATTTGGTGATAACATGTTGGATTGCTATACCATTTTGAAACCCATGATGTTGTATTAATTGTGTTATAAATGTTAAGTGTTATGTTTTGGAATTTGGTGATAACATGTTGGATTGCTATACCATTTTGAAACCCATGATGTTGTATTGATTGTGTTATAAATGTTAAGTGTTATGTTTTGGAATTTGGTGATAACATGTTGGATTGCTATACCATTTTGAAACCCATGATGTTGTATTAATTGTGTTATAAATGTTAAGTGTTATGTTTTGGAATTTGGTGATAACATGTTTGCTTGCAATACTATTTCGAAACTAATGATGTTGTAGCGATTGCGTTATCAGTGCTAAGTGTTAGGATTTGAGATTATGTATGAATGTGATTGAGTTAGTTATGAATTTTTGGAAAAATGATGAGGGAAATCGATTTCCCAATCGATTGGATGAGTTGCAGGAAGTTCACTATTTTAACCTAATCGATTTGCCAATCGATTGTATAAATATATCTTTCAAAATCTTTTAAGAAATCGATTTGGAAATCGATTTGGCAACACAGGGACTCAGCAAAACTGACAAAATCGACTTAGAAATCGATTTGGTCATACATGAACTCAGCAGAACTGACCAAATCGATTTGGCAATCGATTGGCTCAGTAGAAATCATTATTTTTAGTTTGATAATCGATTGCTCAATTGATTTATCAATGCTTTGGTCAGTTATGTATTACTTGATGGTTTGAGAACTTCATTTTGATTTCATTTTTAATTGGCAAGCATTATATGAACTTTTAGCATATGGAAAATCCTTTTAAGGTGCAATGCTAGTTGAAAGGTTATTTTGTGCATTTAAAAACTTAAATGTTATGTGTTAACTGTTAATTTCGGTTGGTGACCCTTTACAACTATTGTGGAAATCTGGGCTTTGCCCTCAGATGAGAGTCAGGACGATCCTACCGGTTCGTACCCTACGGATGGGAATGTAGACGGGAGTGCTTGACTGGAGCTATGTATAGGGACTAGACGTCCTTCTTTTTGGGTTGCAGTATTTTAATTCGGAAAACTGTACCTATACTAATATTGTCTGTTTGACATGTTATTTATGATGGGGTCTATGTACCACCTTTTGAAGTGTAAATACTTTGGATTCGTATTTTAAGAAAATTTTCCGCTGCTTGTAACTTATAATGACTCAATTATTTATCCAAAGGTATTTCCTTATTTGTTTTACTCTATTTTATTTTAATCTCTTTTGAAAAAAAAATACACCTTCGCTTTGAAAATCGAGGTGTTACAAGGTTGACCTACAATCTCTAACCAAAAGTTCCACAACCCCCAAAGAAATCTAGACCAAAGCTCTGATACCACAATTGTAACATCCCTTTTTTTAAAATAAAAAATAAACCAAAATTCGAATTTCGGAAATAAAGGAATAAATACTTTTGGATAAACATTCAAGTCGTAACACAATGACAAAAGTCAACAACATTTACAAGCAGCGGAAATAGTTTGAAATAAAAATCCAAAGTATTTAAAATAGCAAACTGCATCGGGGCTATGAGACCTATCAGATATAGCTCATACCCCCTGGGGTATTCTTGGCAGACACTTGTACAATAACACTGCCCAAGAATCTTAACTTCCCCGCATCACATCAAAAAGTGGTACATGGACCCATCAAAAGAAAATGTCAAGCTGACAATATTGGTATAGGTACAATCTTCCAAATTCAAATATCTACAACCGCAAAAGAAAGACAACTAGTCCCTATAGAATCACCTAATCTGATCATACTACAAAAAAACTATACAACCCGGGTGATCTCCACGCGCCCTGCAAGATCCTCATGACACAGCTCCAGTCAGGTATGTCTAACTATCTTCCCATCCGAAGGGTACCAACCGGTGGGAAGATTCTGGTTCTCATTTGAGGGCAAAGCCCAGATTTCCACAATAATTGTAAAGGGTCACCAACAGAAATTAACAATTAACATATAACATTTAGATTTCAATGCATAAAATAACCTTTCAACTTAGCATGCACCTTGAAAGGATTTGCATATGCCAAACATGCATAAACAAAGTTGAAAAAAGAAGTTTTAAACAAAACTGCATTGTTGTATTCGAATACAGCATCTTTGTATTTGAATACAAGGTTGTTTCAGAAGTCAGTAGCAAAAACATGATGTCTGTATTCGACTACAAGCCTTTTGTATTCGACTACACTGCTGTTTCATAAGTCAGTAGCCAAATCATGACATCTTTATTTGAATACAAACTTCTTGTATTCGAATACACATTAGAAAACAGTAGAAAACAACAACAAAATAGCATAAACAGCATAATTCAGTTTTTAAAAAGGTTTCGAAATCAATCAACACTTACACACAAATCCAAACAATCACAATTAGCAATTATAGCACAATCACAACGACAACTTGAGTTTCGAAAAGGTTTCGCAATCAATCAACACTTATACACAAATCCAAAACAATCACACTTAGCAATTATGGCACAAACACAACAACCACTTGAATTTACATACGTAATCATAACATTAAATCAAACACAACTCACGTGCCAAGCACCCTATTGCAATACGTATATGCCAAAATGCATGGACTCGGAATTCCAATCAAAACCCTCCTCGAAGGGCCATTAATCATAATTATACCACCTATCACAGGCCGAAGTACTAAATTACCGAGGTGCCACCTATCACGGGTCAGCACGATTTACTAAAAATGTAAATCATAAATGTACCGCCTATCACAGGCTACTGAGGTGCCACCTATCACGGGTCAGCACGATTTACCAAAAATGTGTAGTCTATCACGGACCTTACACAACGCGACAATCCCTGCAAGGATAAAATGAACCAACAAATCACATGACATCATCTCGTGACCTATTCGGTCACCACTATCACCATGGCCCATCCAGTTGCCATGTACAATGAAATGCATGAGCATACTCTGACTCTATCCACGACAATCATTAAGTAAATGCAGATATTAAAAGATTCCCCATTTTTAACACTCATTTAATTCTAACGATTTTTACGGCAATCATTAAGTAAATGCAGATATTAAAAGATTCCCCATTTTTAATACTCATTTAATTCTAACGATTTTTACGGCAATCATTAAGTAAATGCAGATATTAAAAGATTCCCCATTTTTAATACTCATTTAATTCTAACGATTTTTACGGCAATCATTAAGTAAATGCAGATATTAAAAGATTCCCCATTTTTAATACTCATTTAATTCTAACGATTTTTACGGCAATCATTAAGTAAATGCAGATATTAAAAGATTCCCCATTTTTAACACTCATTTAATTCTAACGATTTTTACGGCAATCATTAAGTAAATGCAGATATTAAAAGATTCCCCATTTTTAATACTCATTTAACTCTAACGATTTTCAAATTCCACGCAGAGCATACTCAAACATTTATTTTCAACCACACACATCAAATTTAATCCACAATTTAAATTAAATTCGATCAATTCAAAAACCACAAAATCCACACCAAGTTCAATCATCAATCACCACAAATTTCCACAAAACTCAAACATAACACATGCCAAACTAATTTTCACAAACCACCACTCAAACTTATCAAATTTATTTTCCTCAACACACATAGATGAATCAAATTCCTTTTCCATGAAAACACTCATCAATTTCACCAAAAACCCAACTCCAAACTTTCACCCATAAAAGCATTAAATTCATTTTCCCCAAATCTACACTTCAAACCCAACAAATTTATTTTCAACACAACCACAAATAAGTCCTTAAATGCAAACTAAAAGTTTGGAAGGAGCCCTTACCTCCGTTATCGCTTTTCCAACCGATTACAGTACCGCGATTTGTTTCGGTAAAAACTTCGCTCGCGTTGTCGCTTCCAAAGTTGACTCACTAGCACCGTAGCAGAGTGGTGAGCAACTTTCCCTTCTATCTCTTCATGAAATAAAGCTTAGATCTAAAAAACGTGAAGGTTTGCGTTTGACGGTTTTGAAATCACCAACACCGTTTTCCTTCGTTTTCGAATCAAAGGAGAAGAATGAAGTTTAGAAATCCTTGTCTTCTCACCCACCAAGCCTTGGGTTCCTTTTCTTGAAGTAAACGAGATCAAATGAAAAAGAAGGGAGAAGGAAGAAGAAAGATGGAGTATCGCGAGGCAGGGAGAAACATTTTCTTTTTGTTTCCTTTTTTCCTTCCTTTTCCTTTCCTTTGTTTTTCCTTTCTTTTCCTTTTCTTTCTTCTCATATATATAGATATTTCATAACAATTACCAAAATAACAATCACCTCTCAACATATTTTGATAAAAATATCTACTCTCGTCGCAAATCCATTGACAAATACAATTTTCAGCAACCCTAGATATTTTTAACAAAACTGCCCGGTATTAAATTCTTCGTAACATAAATAAATTATTCTTCAACAAAAGATTCACCGTAATTAATCTAATTTATTTATCGACGAATAATTTTAATCGGGGCATCAAAAGATATTTTTGGACATTAAAGTCACAAAAGATCAATAACTTGGCTAAAAAGCCTCAGAGTTCAATACCAAAATACACCAAAATACATAAATTAGAATTTAAAACTATGGGTCTTACATTGGACGTCTTGCCTGGAGTTTAAATCCAAGACTTAACAATTTTGCGCGTTAATTATGGTATAATTTACCATCTCTTCTAAAATAAAATAAAAATCTCTCAAGTTTTGGTTTTAATTGCAATAAAGGATACCAAAATGCTTAATGCACTTTTAAAACATAAATCGTAAATTTGTGAAATTTATTAACTATATTTGATATGCTTTTACATTAAATATAGAGCAACTATCATATTTTTGTTCTAGGTTTGACAATCATATGCGCAAATACAATTATATGGTGTAAAAGGGTGTGCACTAACACACTGTCCGAAACTATTTTTATTCGGATATTTTAAATAGCACGTTTTTCTGTATGTTGGGAGTAAACATGAATCTTTTGAGAAGAGTTCAATACATCTTTTTTGTTGTCCATTCGCACCACTAGTCATAACTGTAACAGTTTAAATAAAACCATATTATTAGAAGAAATAAAATCTTGTTTATTTAACGTAATGAAAACTATCAACACACATAGTGTAACACCCCAAGATTTCTAATAAATTATTTTATTAATGAAATAGAATTTTAAATAATTGATTTGGTGTTAAAATTATTTTAGAATATATATTGATTAATTTTGGAATTAATTTTCTTTATATGTGGGCTTTCTATGATGTACTAATTACATATTAGACTAAACGCGTGATATAAATAACAAATATTACATTATTTTATATATTTTTCTAAAAATAATAGTATTTTAGTGAAATAATTTAAATAATAAGATTTTAGACAATTTAACATGTATATGCGTGTATCTAGTAAATGTGATATTTTTTTGTGCGTTTGAATGATGTTAAGTGCACACATAGTTATATTTCAATTTTTTCTAACTAGTTTATATTTTTAGTTATTTAGTTGATAAACAATCATCTTAAAATGTTCGTAACATTGCGATTGATTTCCTTTATTTTTATATCCTTGTTATGATATTGTGGTTTTATATATTTGTTATAATTTAGTAATTAATATAAAGTTTAGATGTTGTATTTATTTGTTTTATAATTTTGAATACTCTCTGATGGTAGTATTTTAATGTGAGAATTTGGAAGAAAAAAATATAATTATAATAATTATTTAAAATATGAGAGTCTTGGTTATTAATGTATTTTAAAAGATTAATTATTTAATCACTTTATTTTATAAAATATTAGTTTCAAAATATTAGTAATATTTTAGTAATGAAATGGTATTAAAAAATAATAAAGTATTAAAGAAATTAATTTTTGCTAATTGTTGGTTTTATAAAAAAAATTAAAATAAAATAAAAGAAACGAGTAAAATGTGTTTATGGGTTAAGCTCATATCCATGAGTAACAATTAATAATAACAATCAATAATAATAATAATAATAATAATAATAACAATAATAATAATAATAATAATAACAATAATAATAATAATAATAATAATAATAATAATAACAATAACAATAATAATAATAATAATAATAATAATAATAATAATAATAATAATAATAATAATAATAATAACAACATAAAATAAAAAAATAAAAAGGAAAAGGAAGACCGAGCCATCATCTTCTTCTTCGTACATGCCCTTACCGTCATTTCCATTTTTTCTTCTTCTCTCGTCATAGTGAGTGTCGTGCAAAATTGAGACCACATTTGTGGTCGTGGTGATCTCCTCTATCATTATCAACCAAAATCGCAGATTGAAACACTGTATTCCTCTTTGTCAAAAATCACACTTCCACCAGTTGATCAAGATTCCGACCACCACGACTATCATCAACGAAAACCGAGACCATATTTGGACTCCACGAAACACCTTCTTCCATTACCTATTCTTGGAATCACCAATTGTTGCACTTAAAAAAATGGGTTTCCACCCTTGTCGCGACTGTGTTGTCGAGTTCTGGCCGATACGTTCATCGTCCTGAAAAATTGACAGCGTTTTTGGATTCTACTCGTCGAAACCTTCAAGAAGCCCTACTCATTTGCGCGTTTCGGCGAAGTATACGTCGGACCCTATCGGCGCTCCAGCGTGTCGGTGAGGCATTTTCTAATAACCTTTTTCACGATATTTTGAATATGTTTCTTCGCCTAATACTTTTATTAATTTTGTAACATTTTTATGCTCGCGTAAATTATCAGCCACGTTTCATTGACTATGCAAATTCACCAATGCTTTTGGACTCGTTCGTTGAGCATTGTCGACATGTGACGGCTGCTGAAATTGTTCTGATTCTTATATCATACGAAAGCGTCAAACTAAGCTATGGGATGAGAGTGAGTTCGAATGCATGAGTGTAAATTAAGTGATATGAACGGGAAAACCGTATTTCCCGCAGTTAATTTGAGGCTCGCTACGTACAGTTGAAGCTCTTTGAGTAATAATTGACTAATGAGAAAACATGAATTTGGTAAGGTTAAAATACGAGTTAGAAACTTTTATAGAGTGTTGTTTGATTTAAATTTTGAAGATTGTGTGGTAATTGAATTATTGTAGAATTGTGTATTTGACGTATTTTGTGTTTTGTTCATATCTACCTTGACATTGTTATATGATATAAAATGTGATGAATTGTTATTAACTCAATTTCAATTGAAGTAGTGTGTGTGAATGCTTTAGTATTATTATCAGTGAGTGGAAATCATATATTGTTGGAGTTTGTGTATTATGATGATAAATTTTGAATGTAATATATGACTATAAAAATATGCATTGATGATTACTTGTTGACTTATGATGTTACCACTTTGATGAATATCACAAAATACATATTGCATTTTATTGAATAGTGATGAATTCGACATGTGTCAATGATGGTTCTCTTAATAGAGTGAATAACCTAGGCCAACGGGGAGAGAAAATAGATGTTGATAATTTTTGAAGTGGAGATTATTTGGTCATCATATAGGTAGCACCTGACAAGCCTAGTGATTTTGGAGAAGTACAACTGAATGAGCCTGATCGTGGCGATCTGCTGTTCAGCCTTAGGGTAAGATTGTTAGACCTTAGAGGTATTCGGGTGTGGAACTCCTAAGTGACTTGGAAGTAGCACTCCAAATGTCGGGAGCTACCATGCAACACATGTTTACCTCGACTTTCGCGTCTATGTGTCACGGGTTGAGTTGTGGGGATCTATGTGGACATGGCCAAATTGAATTGTCTGTCCACTTGCGTGGTGGCATAGTATCAAGCCTCCTAACCAAGTACTACAGAGTTAGAATGGTACTAAAGAAAGTGGAGGAGTATAGAGTATAAGAGCATGCATAACATTACTTGATTTTTGTGTTTACTTACTTGATGTTGTGGATTGTATCAATGTTTTACCTTGATTATAATTTTTGATTGTGATTTGATCTGATATGGTGTTTAATATATTTCAAGAGTTCTTCACAATTATTTTATAATATTACATGTTTTTGAAGTTCACCCCTCGTTGCTTGTGTTTGGCGCTTGCGAGAGCGTGGTGTTGGTTTTATGGCTTCTATCCTTAGGAAATTTTATACAATATTATCAACAAGATTATCTAATTCTTTCCTAAGTGATGAATTAATATCAAAACCAACTTGTTTAATATTAATTCTTATTTTAACAGCAAAAGATTCAAACAGTTTATTCAAAGTGGAATTTCACAATCACATGCAAGATCAATATAAAAAGTAAAGATAGAGAGGAAATAGTGCACCAGGAGATTTTTATACTGGTTCGGCTATCACTTTGATAACCTACATCCAGTCCTGAAATCTATAACAGATTTCAGCCTTTCACTAGAATGATTTGAGGAATATTTTTACAGACTTTCCAGCGTCACAGCCTATCCATCCAACTCACAACCACTTCTATCACAATACCAATCTATCCCTAAGAGTTACTCGTCAAACTCTAGCGAGATCAAGCTAAGGTTTCTTTTAGATGAACACAAGTATCCTAAAAGATAACCACCAGTGTACACTACTGGATTTCCAAAACTTCAATTACAGAAATTGTTCTTTCACAAAGAATTAAAGAAGACTAAGAAAATTGACTCAATCACAATGTAAGATCTCACACAAAAGTATTAGCCAATGAGTATTTGTGTGTTGTAACAATTTTTCTCTCAAGGTGTTTTTCAGTTTTCTGTGTTTATGAAAAAGTGTTATGATTGTTATGAAAAAAATTGTGATTGGTTCAATTTATATATTTTCAGAAAAACATCATATAAATCGATTTCGTAATCGATTTTATTAAAGTTTGATACCAACTTAATCGATTTCCTAATCGATTATCGCGTGTCTTGTTTTTCTTGAATCTTGAAAATATAAGAACTAATCGATTTCCTAATCGATCCTTTTAATGTACTTATCAGAAACTGATACTCAGCTTGTATCAGAATCGATTGACTAATCGACTATACTTGTTTTGTTCAAACAACGAGATCAAAACAATCGATTACTCATTCGATTCATTTATTAACATAATCGATTTGGCAATGGGCTAAACTCTCCCTGTAAGTCAGACATTTTACTTCAATCGATTTGTCAATCGATTTGGCTGGTCACAATGACTAAGATGTTTTACTCCAATCGATTTGTCGATCGACTTGGCTGGTCATAGTGACTAAGATGTTTTACTCCAATCGACTTGGCTTGTTACAGTAGCTTAGCTGTTTAGTTAAAATCGATGTGCCAATCGATTATGCAATATGTTTCTGATAAATGATTAACTAGTTCATACTTTCAATCGATTACTTAATCGATTAATGCAAAGTTTGCAACTCAAGAAACATCTATCAATCGATTATCTAATCGATTAGTGCAAAGCTTGCAACTTAAGAAACTTATTTCAATTGATTGTCCAATCGATTTCGTTGATCACAAAACACATGTCTGATGAAAAAGTATTTTCATAATTGATTTGCCAATCGATTGACTTAGTATGAGCTTGGTTCTGTGAATCACAAAATCGATTACTCAATTGATGTGCAAATCGATTGTCCAATTGATTTGTTTAAACACAGAACACATGTTTCCCAATCGATTAACTTAGTGAAACCTTTATTCTGTGAGTCAGACAATCGATTGCTCAATTGATGTATCAATTGATTTATTACTTGATTGATTAAAACTTATTTTATGATTTCATTGGCAAATACTATATGAGAACTCATTATGATTAAGTCTACCTAATTGACCCTATTAACACTAGACACTCTTTTACATTAGTCTTCAAGCCTTGTAGGACATCATCCATCTTTGCTTGATTACTTGAGTTCCAAGTTTTGTCCAAGTGTGTAGTGTTTGTTTATTTGCCTGAAATGTTTCTCAATTCAAATCATTAGATCAATCAAATAATGCATATACATTGTATGTTTGGAAATTATATCAAAATCATGATCAAGGAGGCATATGTCTTACAATCTCCCCCTTTTTGATTAAATGACAAACATACAATTTAACTTTGAGTTTATAACTTTATAATAATAAATATTATTTAAAAAAAACTCCCCCTGAATTTTAGAATTCATGATTCATTTCAACAGCATAAGCACAAGCTATTCACATTCATTCAAATTTGGTATCAGATTTTGACATCATAGCTTGCTATTCAAATTTATTAAAATCAGAGTATTAGAGCTTATTAAAATTTGGTACCAGAGTACACCTAACAAATTTAGCATAAGAGTACATAAGCAGTTTCAGAGCACATCAGTACTTCATTTATTTAACTTTGATATCAGAGCATACCACATAGAGCACATAAGATCTTTTGATATCAGAGCATAATAATATCAGAGCAATATCATTCAGTATCAGAGCATTCAATTTAAACTCTTTTAAGTTTAGTATATCAAAGCGCAGTATCAGAGCAATATCAGTGCTTTCACTTCCAGATTTGGTATGTATCAGAGTACAATGCATAAGCATATGAATTTGGTATGTATCAGAGTGCAATTAATCATAATCAAGTTAGGTGTCAGAATACAATAACAATATCTATCAGTCAATCAGAGCAATAGATATCTATCAGTCAATCAGAGCAATAGCACAAGTTAAATTTGTTCATTTAAATTCTCCCCCTTTGTCATTGAATTCAAAAAGATATACAAGAGAGAGTGATGAATCAAAAGGCTATAATAAGATATATACAAGAACATTTCAAAGCAACAAAGAAAACAAAATCCTAAACAACTGATCTAGGGCTGCTCCTCATTATCACCAACGGGAGAGGTAGAGACTGTTGTATTAGCCTCAGCAAGTGTCTCCTCACCATGAGGTTCAGTACTATCTAGGTTGGTAGGATTTGGTTCTTCAGTTGCTTGATTGCCAATGTCAACAATGTCTTCAAAAGACATTTTAAGACCCAAGTATTCTTGGATGGCAGCAACATCTTGAACCACTGAGTTTAAAGTTGCTTGGAGTTTCCTAAGAGAGGCTTCCACCCTAGCATTGTGAGCAGCCTGAGACTCCATCAGTTCCAACAACTTAGCCAAAACCTCAGATTGGGTTTCAGCTGGCTCAGGTTGTTCAGCGCTAGGTTGTGCCCTTGTCCAAATGCCATTGATCCGTTTCAATTGTATTTGATTTACAATGGACTCACCAAAAATTAAGTAGTTTTTATTGATTCTTCATTGACACATGATACCTTAAAGTGTCTCAGAAATTTTGTGATTAGCTGAGGGTAGGGGAGCATCAGCTTTCCTTGTGCTGATTCCACCATGTTCATCAACACAATCCATGCCCAGCTCATCTTGAGCTCCTTGTACAGGCCCCAAAGTAGAATAATGTCCAGCCTTTGTACAACAGCATGGTTTCCTGAACGAGGTACTAACATCCTTGTTAGCACATACATCAACATACGATGTTGGACCTTCATCTGACCGATTGGAAGTGATATTTTTTCAACAAAGCCTTCAATCATCAGGTCTTGAATTGTTGTGTGTCGATCTACTGATGCTTCCCAAGCATCATCAGTAGAGTCAGGATATGTCCTTCCATCAACAGCTTCTCCAAAGAATGGCAATCTTGAAAGCTTGGAGAATTCTTCAAATGTCATTGATATTTTCTTGCCCTTGACTTCAGCCTCGAATCCAGTATTAGTGAGGTTGAAGGTTGAGTAGAAGGCTCTAATCAGCCTTGGGTAGATTTCCAATGAACAGGAGAGGAAATTTACTAAGCCATGAAATCTTAAATGGTTTTGGAAAGTAAAACCATTCGCATTAAAATAGGCAAAATCCAGAGTTCTTGCCTCTTGGATTTTCCTTTTTAGAAATGCAGAAGGAATAACCATATCCTCAATAGGTTTACCTTGAGGCTTCTTTTGCTGAGGGGAAGAGATAGGTTTCTTCTTCTTTTGTGATGGTTCCTTCATTGCATCACCCATCAGCTTCTCAGACTGATGAATCTTCCTCTTTTTGCTCTTTCCTTGATCAGTGGCAATGGCTTTGCCTTTGTCCTTTGCCATGATTTTATGAGTAGGAATGGATACTCGTTTAGCAGGAGGTGGAGGAGATGGTGTTCTGCCACTAGAGGTAGAAGAAGAGGGGGATTTGTCACTAGTTTGCTTGACACAATTGATTGCAGGTTTTAAAAACTTGACACAATCGATTACCCAATCGATGCTCGGGTTGGAGTTTGGAAAAATTTTCACATTTGTGGATGTCTGAAACAAATAATCGATTCTTTAAAAAGATTTTCCAAATCGTCCATCGATTTATCAATCGATTGGATTGATGTATACTCCAGCATTTTGGATATCTGAGATTACTAAATCGATTATGAAATCGATTATCGTGTATCCGATTTTGACAAATAACACACTGTGTAGCATAAATCGATTTATGCAATCGATTTTGTAATGCTGATTTTCTATTTTGTCACAGGATAATCGATGTCTCAATCGATTTTTCACAGGGATCATATTTCATTTTGATCCATAATACCAAGTTTCATTCTAATATAAGAAGAAACTTTCCTTGGGTAAGACTTTGGTAAATATATCCGCTAATTGATCAGATGTACTAACATAATCAAGCATGATATTACCATTTTGGTATTGGCCTATAATGAAATGATGTCTAATCTCTATATGCTTTGTTTTAGAGTGCATAACAGGATTCTTTGTAATATTTATGGCACTAGTGCTGTCACACATGATTGGCACAGTTCCAAGATCAACACCAAAGTCAGAAAGGTGTTGTTTCATCCATAAAATTTGTGCACAACAACTTCCAGCAGCTACATATTCAGCCTTAGCTGTTGAAAGTGCCACACTATTTTGTTTCTTGTTATGCCAAGACACAAGTGAATTCCCTAATAGATGGCAAGTACCAGATGTACTTTTTCTATCTAATTTGCAACCAGCAAAATCAGAATCAGAATAGCCAATAAGAGTGCAAGTTGATCCCTTAGGATACCATAAGCCTAGGTGTTTGGTTCCTAATAGATATCTGAATATTCTTTTGACTGCACTTAGATGGGATTCCTTAGGATTGGCTTGGTATCTTGCACACATGCAGACACTAAACATAATGTCAGGTCTACTAGCTGTAAGATACAATAAAGATCCTATCATGCCTCTAAACATGGTCATATCCACAGATTTTCCCTTTTCATCTTTATCTAAATGACAAGCTTGACTCATGGGTGTATCAATAGGTTTAAATTTATCAAAGCCAAACTTCTTTAACAGATCATTACAGTACTTGGTTTGACTTAGGAAAATACCATTCTTGCTTTTCCTGATTTGAAATCCTAAGAAAAATGTTAATTCTCCCATCATGGACATTTCAAATCTTCCTTTCATTGTATTTTCAAATTCTTTGCAAAGCTTACTGTTTGTGGTTCCAAAAATTATGTCATCAACATAAATTTGGACAAGCAGAATGTCTTTTCCCTTTTTCTTTATAAAGAGTGTTTTATCAACATTTCCTCTTAAAAAAATTTATTGTATAAGGAAATTGCTGAGCTTTTCATACCAAGCTCTTAGAGCTTGTTTCAATCCATAGAGGGCTTTTGTTAGTTTATAAACATGGTTTGGAAAAGCAGGATCCTCAAATCCTAGAGTTTGACTAACATAAACCTCCTCTTGGATGTCTCCATTTAGAAAAACACTATTTACATCCATTTGATACAATTTAAAGTCCATGATACAAGCATAAGCAAGTAGAATCCTAATTGCTTCTAATCTGGCTACAGGAGCATAGGTCTCATCATAATCAATACCTTCCTCCTGGTTGTAACCTTTAGCAACTAGTCTAGCCTTATTCCTAGTTATTACTCCATTCTCATCCATCTTATTCCTAAACACCCATCTAGTTCCAATGACATGTTTGTCTTCTGGTTTAAGAACTAAGATCCATACTTTGTTTCTCTCAAATTGATTGAGCTCTTCTTGCATGGCAATTATCCAATCATTGTCCAAGAGAGCTTCCTTTATATTCTTAGGTTCTACTTGAGAAACAAAGGCTGTAAATTTACAGAATTGTCTAAGGGATTTTCTAGTAGCAACCCCTTTGGAAATTTCTCCTATAATGTTGTCAATAGGATGGTTTTTGTTGAACCTCCATTCCTTAGGTAAGTCATCTTCCCTAATAGGTTCTATGTACTCAATGTCAGTTGGAGGCACTGTTTCATTTGGTTCTTTTGGATCTGATTCTTCACATTCATCAAGAGAATCATTAACTATAAGAGGGGCACTGTTCAAGTTTTTGGTAAACATTTCATCAAATTTTACATGAACAGATTCCTCTATAGTTTTGGTTCTTTTTTTGTAGATCCTATAGGCCTTACTAGATTGGGAATATCCCAGAAAAATTCCCTCATCTGCCTTAGAGTCAAATTTCCCTAGATGCTCTTTTCCATTATTCAATACAAAACACTTGCATCAAAAGACTCTAAAATAGGCAATATTTGGTTTTCTACCCTTGTATAGTTCATAGGAAGGTCCAAATGAAATCAAGGACCGTGAGATAATTATAGCATTCATCTCCAGAATTTATAACTTTGTTTCGGGTTCCGTGCAGATTTCATACACTAGCCATCGTCTAGTTCGAAAATACAGATGTTGGTCCATTATCGTCGATGGGTACGAAAGTCGCTCGAAAAGTCCAAATCAAATCGAGGACCGGGAGGCCATTATAGAATTTTTGTTCTAAATTTATAAATGTGTTGCGGGTTCAACGCTAGATTTCACACACTAGCCATTGTCTGGACCGAAAATACGATTTTCGGTCTATTTTTGTCAAGTGGTACAAAAATTGCCCGAAAAGACCAAATGAAATCGAGGACCAGCATTCCCTTATAGCATTCTTCTCCAAAATTTATAATAGTGTTTCAGGTTCCGCATCAGATTTCCAGCACTTGCCATCGTCTTTTAAGAAAATACCGATTTTGGTCCACTTTTGTCGGGTGATACAAAAATCGCCCTAAAAGTCTAGATGAAATCAAGGACTGGGAGACCCTTATAGCATTTTTCTCCAAAATTTATAATTGTTTTTCGGGTTGGAGCAAGATTTCAAACACTAACCATCGTTTTGTTCGAAAATACGAATTTCGGTCCATTTTAGTCTGGTGGTACGAAAATCGAAGGAAAAGTCCAGGTGAAATCGAGGACTGGGAGACCGTTATATCATTCTTCTCCAAAATTTATACTTGTGGTTCGGGTTCCGCGTCAAAATCCAAACACTAGCCATTGTCTGGTCCGAAAATTCAAATATTGGCATATTTTTGTCGATGGGTACCATGAGTGCGTTTTGATGTCAAGCATATCTGCAATACAGAATTAAACTTTGGTTTTAGGTACCCAATTTAAATTGGGTCCTTGAGGGTTAGTTTCAATCATAGGTTTCTTTATTTTCCAAATTTGTTTCCATCCCTTATTAGAAAGCTTTTTCAATTTACAATTGTAAGATATATGTCCCTTTTTACAACAGAAATGACATGAAAAAGCATAGGATGAATTATGAGTTGGTTTAATGAAGATACCATGCATTTGCTTCGATTTAACAAATTTATGGTTCTATTTAGCATTCCTATTTTGTCTATAGCCAATTCCAGATTTTTCATTAGGATTCCTTTGATTCCTAAGAAGAACATTTAGGTTGTTTTTACTACTAGTAAATTTAGCTAAATCAGATTTTAATGATTCAACCTTTCTTTCAAGTTCAATACAACTAGTGAGTTTATCATGTGATTCTTTTTTCAAATGTTCATTCATATCTTCAGATGGATTAGAGGTAGTATTTACTTCACTATCAGAATCTGAATTTGTGTTGGCCATGAGACACAAGTTAGCTTCTTCATCTTCTGAATCTTCAGATGATTCTTCATCATTGTCATTCCAAGCTATGTAGGCTCTCTTTGTTGAAGGTTGTTGATCTTTGCCTTTAGCCTTCACAAGCTTGTTTCTGTTTTGCAGTTTAAAGCACTCATATCTGATGTGGCCTAATTTACCACATTCATAGCAAGTTATCACTTTGCTATCATTTGTATCACTCTTGCTGAAGCTTTTTGTCTTTGAATTTGGTGGTTTTCTTGATTGGTTTCCTTTCTTTTTCAGAAGCTTTTTGAATTTTCTGACCAGCATACCTATTTCAGGTTCTTCATCAGTCTCACTTTTTGAATCATCAATACCTGTTTCTGGTTCAGATTTTACTTTGTGAGTTTGAGCCTTCAGTGAAAGTCCTTTTCTTTTCCTATTAGATTGTTCTGACTCATCTAATCTATGCAGTTCCATCTCATGCTCCCTGAGCTTTCCAAATAGTGTGGCAATAGTCATGTTTGCAAGGTCCTTTTATTCAGCAATGGCAGTGATCTTGGGCTGCCATTCTCTTGTCAAGCACCTCATAACTTTTCCTATTTGTTGCTCATTGTCCATAGTTTTTCCTAGAGCATGTAGATTGTTGATGATGTGAGTGAACCTTGTCTGCAAGTCATTGATTGACTCATCCTTCTTCATATTGAAGAGTTCATATTCATGCATTAGAGTATTTGTTCTGGCCCTTTTGACATCAATTGTGCCTTCATGAGTTTCTTGGAGTGTATCCCACATTTCTTCGGCAGTTTTGCAGTTTGACACCCTGAAAAATTCATCAGCACTCAAAGCAGAGGTTATTATATTCTTGGCTTTTGCATTATAGCCAACTTTCTATTTGTCATCATCAGAACAATCATCTCTTGGTTTGATGATGATGGATGATCCCTCAGTGCCTGCAAGTTTAGGCACATAGGGACCATTTTCCACTGCTTCTAAGATATCAAGCCCACATGCCTCTAGAAAGATGAGCATTCTCTCTTTCCAGTACATGTAGGCTGACCCATTAAAAGCAGGGGGTCTAGTTAAAGATGCCCCTTCACCCAGAAATTCAATAGAAGTCATTTTCTTTT
>NC_021162.2:23524051-23524681 GCF_000331145.2 Cicer arietinum | reverse complement strand
ACTTTCTAGCGTCACAACCTATCCATCCAACTCACAACCACTTCTATCACAATACCAACCTATCCCTAAGAGTTACTCGTCAAACTCTAGCGAGATCAAGCTGAGGTTTCTTTTAGATGAACACAAGTATCCTAAAAGATAACCACCAGTGTACACTACTGGATTTCCAAAACTTCAATTACAGAAATTGTTCTTTCACAAAGAATTAAAGAAGACTAAGAAAATTGACTCAATCACAATGTAAGATCTCACACAAAAGTATTAGCCAATGAGTATTTGTGTGTTGTAACAATTTTTCTCTCAAGGTGTTTTTCAGTTTTCTGTGTTTATGAAAAAGTGTTATGATTGTTATGAAAAAAATTGTGATTGGTTCAATTTATATATTTTCAGAAAAACATCATATAAATCGATTTCGTAATCGATTTTATTAAAGTTTGATACCAGCTCAATCGATTATCGCGTGTCTTGTTTTTCTTGAATCTTGAAAATATAAGAACTAACCGATTTCCTAATCGATCCTTTTAATGTACTTATCAGAAACTGATACTCAGTTTGTATCAGAATCGATTGACTAATCGATTATACTTGTTTTGTTCAAACAACGAGATCAAAACAATTGATTACTCATTC
>NC_021162.2:23512543-23523408 GCF_000331145.2 Cicer arietinum | reverse complement strand
AAAACTTATTTTATGATTTCATTGGCAAATACTATATGAGAACTTATTATGATTAAGTCTACCTAATTGACTCTATTAACACTAGACACTCTTGTACATCAGTCTTCAAGCCTTGTAGGACATCATCCATCTTTGCTTGATTACTTGAGTTCCAAGTTTTGTCCAAGTGTGTAGTGTTTGTTTATTTGCCTGAAATGTTTCTCAATTCAAATCATTAGATCAATCAAATAATGCATATACATTGTATGTTTGGAAATTATATCAAAATCATGATCAAGGAGGCATATATCTTACACGTGGTCATTTCAAGTTATCGGTTGGTGATCCATGCTCTGATAGGTGATACTTGGTGGGAGTAATTTGTCGTATTTTGTTGAGTTATGAATTAAATTAGACTTTTATAAATTCGATCGATCAATTGTGTTATTTTTATCTTTATTTGGATGTAGAGATTAATTGTCTCTAAGTTCTGAACATGTTTTTAGGTCATAAATTTTCATTTAATAAACCTCAACTATATTAGATATTAAAGGATTTTTAATTGAAATTTTTTATGCAAGCATTTTGTGTAAGTTTGAATGTGACGTCCTGAACCTTATAGTTTAAAAGAAAACTTGTATACTCCATTTTGTAACTGTTGCGAATCTCTTTCAAAACTAGTGCATTTTACTTTTTATTTCAATTTGGGTTTAGGGTGTCACATATTATATGTATTTATTAGTAATTGTCTTGATTTATTATTTAAAAACAAATTCATTTTATTCAAATAATTAGAATTATTATTTTATTTAATTATGTTGGCTAGAATTATATGATGACTAGATCTTGGATGATTATATTGTATTATGGGTTGTTGTCTATTTGATTTATATAGTTAACTTAGAAAATTATAAAATATATTGATTGGATGTTGTTTGTGTTAATTATCATCTTTGTTTTATCTACTGTAATAATAATTTGTCTTGTTTTATTTATTTAACTGATAAAGTTATTAGTTAAACTATTTTACAAATTAGAATTTATAAAAAATATTTGGGTTTTTGTTTTATCTTGGGCCAAAGAACAATAAAGCTAGGAGGTAGTAGAATTGGCGTTATCCAATCCTTGTTGTTTCATCCATCTTAGTCAACAACAACAAAAGTGTGTTGAAAACCTTTTTTTTCTTTTTATTTTGACATAAAAATATCTCGTCGTAATTTATATCACTCCATTTTATTAAATTATTCCTTTGTTCAAAAATTTATTTTCTTTTAATACTAACCAAGATCGTTGACAAAAATATTAATAGATTTTAACATTAATTATTATGATTCAATTGAAAATGTATATTATTATGATTCAATTGATTAGAAATGGTTTAAGGATGATTTTAATGAAAGAAGTTAGTTTTTGAAAAGTTTATGGGTTAAAAGTAAATTTTGATATGTTTTTTGGGTGGGTGATCATTTTTATATTTTAATAAATGAAAAAATATTTCTATGGTTGTTTGATTGTCTTCAAAATTGAAGAAAATAATCATTTGTAAAGTGCTAAAGTGTTTAGAAAAGAATTTGTCTTGATCAAGCTGTGTAGTGAATTTTGGGAATTTAATTTAATTTAGCTTGAAAATCAAATTTTGCGGATTTTAGAATTTGTTAAGAAAATTTATCCAAAAATATCCTATTCTCAAAAATTGAGTTTATGACTTCAAAATGGTTAGAAATGATTATCTAAGTGTTTGGATTTGGAGAGAAATTTTTTATGATATGTAGTTTATTTCAAAACAATTTCTAAAGCTAGGTAAATGAGAAAATAATTATTTTTTCCCATTTTAATTAACAATAATTTTTTTTATTAATAGTTGAATTATGGAATTTTGATTTTATGAGGTCATAGTTTTATTTTATTATCTAAGTATTGGAATTTTTACTTTTTATTATTTATTATTAATTGATTTAAAAGCATTTTAAGAGTTGGGTTAAATAGTCATTTTATTGGAATAATAATAGCAGTTGTCACATGCTATTTATTATGCATGATCACTTAATTTTTATATTTTTGGGTGTTGTCTTTTGAAAGAAACAATTTAAGAGAGTTTTAAAAGTTTGAAAAATTTAAAGAATAGTTAGTTTTTTTGTGGAAATGTGTAGCTATTTAAGATATTCTACGTTTTATATCTTGTTTAGTGAACCTTCAATCAACCTCTCAACCTTTTTTAAGAGTAGGACTAGTTTGTTTGAAACTAAGAATGAGCGGTAAATCATTAGATGAAGGTATGGACTTAGTGGAGCTAAGACCGATGTGCGTGGGTTAAGATTTTATTGTTAGGAAAAGAAGCAGCCTAGGTAAGGACATTTCCTCATACAAATTATAGTTAGACCGTTGGTTGGATGATATGAAATAGATAATTTGGGTTGTGTAATAACGCACTTATTTAAAAACTTAGAAAAATAAGAGATTTTAATAAGAATAAGAAGGGATAGAAGCAATAAATAAGTAATGCCCAAGGGTCAAAATGGGAAATTTCTTCCATTTTCCCTCTAATCAAATCCAAACATCCTCTAATCAGAATTCCTCTTTTTAGATTTCCTCTTATACTACATTCCTCTGATCATATTACATTTGACCTAGATTACCCTAATTTTGAATTCCTCTAAACAGATTATATCTGACTCAAACTCCATCCAACTAGACTTTATCTAGTTACACTTCCTCTAATATGAACTTCCTTAATCCATATTTCCTTTATCCCTACTTCTCTAATCAGACTTCCTTAGTTAAAAGTTTTCCTTATGATCAAACCTTGGCACATTTTCACTTCCAAGTTCCACCTTAAGCTTAAAATTATCAAATATAATTAGATGATGAATCTGGTATTCACTATATCTAGCAAATTGTAGCAGAAAAGACGGCTTGAGTCATGAATTCGTACATCAAAGGATAAGATTCTATAGTTATGTGTGTTGAAGTTGAAATTCATTTTATTTATTAGTACAACAGAGGATGTTTTGCAAACTCTGTACCATTTAGTTACAATGACATTTCAATGATCGTACTTTTGAAAACTTATATGATTGCCTCTGAAATTTATAAATGTATGAATTAATACCATTTTCTAGATACATGATTATGGTTATTACAGTCTACGTACTTGATAATTGTTTTTTTAGTCATTACTGTTCTTCCACATTTTAAAATAATGTAAAAAATGTATATTATAATTGAAATCTTTAACTAAATTTACACTATAATAAATATCTCGAGTTTTGTCCTTAAGCCCTAGTCCAACTAGCGAATGTCGATATTGTAAGGTTGGACGTCTTGTCTCGAGTTTAAATATGGGACTTAACAATTTGGTGAGTTAATTATGGTATAATTTACCATCTCTTCTAAAATAAAATAAAAATCTCTCAAGTTTTGGTTTTTGTTGCAATAGAGGATACCAAAAAGCTTAATGCACTTTTAAAACATAAATTGTAAATTTGTGAAATTTATTAACTATATTTTGATATGCTTTTACATTAAATATAGAGCAGCTATCATATTTTTGTTCTAGGTTTGACAATCATATGCGGAAATACAACTATATGGTGTAAACGGGTTTGCACTAACACACTGTCCAAAACCATTTTTATTCGGATATTTTAAATAGCACGTCTGTCTGCAAAATTCGAGTAAACATGAATTTTTTTAGATGAGCTCAATACATCTTTTATGTTGTCCATTCACACCACTAGTCATAACTGTGACAGTTAAAATAAAACCATCAACACACATAGGTGCAAAGAATTTGATGCAAAAATTGTATACCTGAAATAATAACGACAAAGACGATGAATAGAAAGAAAGAAAATTTAGCCATTTCAAATAGCTACAATATCAATAACAATATGATTTATTGTTGTTGCTTTACTCTTTGATATATGATTGTAAAAATAAAATCAAGGCTTTATAGATAAACAACAAACATATTTAATCATCTAATAAAAGAAGTCAATTTTAAAGTTTTCTAAAAGTTTGAATACACCCATTTCATAATATTTAAGATTAAAATAATATATCTAGTAAAAAAAATATTATGACAATATATATTTTACTTTAATATATTTTATACTAATTTTAATTGTCTATTTTTATTAACTTTTTTTAAAAATGTATTTTGTATTAATTTTGTTGATAAATCTTATTATTTTTTTCATGTCGTATCTTTTTGACAAAACCACATAATTGTACTTATGTGATTTTTTTACGTGAGTAAACCACCATATATATTGTGATTTTATTTTTGTTTGTATCTTTGGTACAATGTTATTAAAATCTTGAAATTTCATTTTTGTATTTTGTATTGGATTAATTAATATATTTTTCCTTTTCTTTGGAGACATCTAAGCCATAACACGAAGAATATATTTATTCTAAAAAAAAAATTTAACACATCAATTCTATAGAAATTTTAAATTAAATTAATTCAATACTATTTTCATTATATAATTCATTATGTTCATCTTTATATTTAAATAATTAGAATTCTTATTTTATATAATTCTGTTGGCTAGAAATTATATGATGACTAGATCTTGGATGATTATATTGTATTATGGGTTGTTGTCTATTTTATTTATATAGTTAATTTAGAAATTTATAAAATATATTGGTTGGATGTTGTTTGTGTTAATTATCATCTTTGTGTTATCTATTGTAATAATAATTTGTGTCGCTTTATTTATTTAAATGATAAAGTTATTAGTTAAATTATTTTATTAATTAGAATTTATAAAATATATTTGGAATTTTGTTTTACCTTGGGCCAAAGAACAATAAAGCTAGAAGGTAGTAGAATTGGTGCTACCCAATCCTTGTTGTTTTCCATCTTAGTCAACAACAAAAAAAGTGTCTTGAAAACCTATTTTTTCTTTTTCTTGTCTCATAAAAATCTCTCCTCCCAATTTATATCACTTCATTTTATTAAATTATTCCTTTAACCAAAAATTTATTTTGTTTTAATACTAACAAAAATCGTAGACAAAAATATTATTAGATTTTGAAATTAATTAACCAAAAAAAATACTAATGTAATGAAAACTATCAACACACATAGGTGCAAAGAATTTGATGCAAAAATTGTATTTCTGAAAAAATAACGGCAAAGACGATGAATAGAAAGAAGGAAATTATAGCCATTTCAAATAGCCACAATATCAATAGCAATATGATTTATTGTTGTTGCTTTACTCGGTGATATATAATTGTAAAAATAAAATCAAGGCTTTATAGATAAACAACCAACATTTTTAATCATCTAATAAAAGAAGTCAACTTTAAAGTTTTCTAAAAGTTTGAATACAACCATTTAATAATATTTAAGATTAAAATATTATATCTAGTAAAAAAATATTATGATAATATATATTTTACTTTAATATATTTTATACTAATTTAAATTGTCTACTTTTATTAACATTTTTTAACATCTATTTTTTATTGATTTTGTTGATAAATCTTATAATGATTTGATAGTCAGTTCAAAACATATGAGTCTTGGAGTCCAAAGGTTGGATCCTCAAAGCAACATTTAGAGCATGAGAAACCACATTCGCTATGTGTCTGCGAATTATTTTGATTTTGTGATGGTATTGCCCTAGAAAAATTATTTTAATTTGTCCAACGAATTTATTTGTGTCAAGAATCAATTCTTGTGCAATGAAAAGTGGTTTCTTAATGTCTAGATCATATTTCAATTGAAAATGTATATTATTATGATTCAATTAATTAGAAATGGTTTTAGAAAGATTTTAATGATTGAAGTTAGTTTTTTGAAAAGTTTATGCGTTAAAAGTAAATTTTGATATGTTTTATGGGTGGGAGATCATTTGTATATTTTAATAAATGAAAAAATATTTGTATGGTTGTTTGATTGTCTTCAAAATTGAACAAAATAATCATTTGTAAAGTGCTAAACTGTTTAGAAAAGAATTTGTTTGATCAAGTTGTGTAGTTAATTTTGGAAATATAAGTTAAGTTAGCTTGAAAATCAAATTTTGGGGATTTTAGAATTTGTTACGAAATTTTATCGAAAAATATCCTATTATGAAAAATTGAGTTTATGACTTCAAAATGGTTAGAGGTGATTATCTAAATGTTAGCATTTGGAGACAAATTTTTTATGATATGTAGTTTATTTCAAAACAATTTCTAAACTAGGAAAATGAGAAAATTATTTTTTTCCCATTATAATTAACAATAATATTTTATTAATAAATAGTTGAATTATGGAATTTTGATTTTATGAAGTCATAGTTTTATTTTATTATCTAAGTAATGGAAATTTTACTTTTAATTATTTATTATCAATTGATTTAAAAGCATTTTAAGAGTGGGGTTGAACGGTCATTTTATTGGAACAATAATAGCATTTGTCATGGGCTGCTAAGAGTTGTTTGGTTGGTTGGAACAATAATAGCACATATGATTTGTTTGTATCAGTGTTACTTGTTGGGTGGGTTCACTCTTCAAGTGGAACCCACTAGTTTTATTAGTATTAGTATTATTAGTATTATTATTATTGAAGAAAAAAAAGTGTATTATTGGGCTAGGCCCACGTGAAGGAAATAAAAGGGATTTAGAAATCCTAAGAATTAGAAGAACGAAAGAGAACGGCTGCCAGATAAGAAAAATAAGGGTTTGGTTCCGGTAGTGGTAACAGGTGTGTAGCAAACTTGCTCCGTTTGATCTACAAATTTAGTATGTTATTTCTACCACTAAGTTTGTTATTTTAATATACAGTTTGATTAGTTTTATCTTCTCTGAGAGTAACTTTGGCATACCCACTTTAGTGGAAGGTTGTTATTGTTGATTGGTGTTCCCTATTGTTATTAGAAAGACTCTGGTGTACCTATTAATTATTATAGTGGAAGTTTTACTGGACTACGTGACACCCTAAATCCCAAAATAACATTTATAATAATATATATTAAAATATTTGAAGAAAACTTGCAGCGGATAAAGAAAATTTGTTAAAGAGAATAAAACTTTAATATCTGATTTAGGATATCACGTTTCTCCAAATAAACATGTAACAATTCAACTTTGTTTTTTTCAATTAAAATAGTACAATATCAATGAACTTGATTCAAGTAGGATTTCTTGATTTAATTCCCAAGACTTACTCGTACTAAGTTTTCATATAAAAAGTCATTTATAATAACATAAGTAAAATACACATTAAAACTCTTAATTCCTGGTATCACCTATCAGAGCGGGGTTTCTCCCAAACTTGAACTTCGAGACTCATTAACCTGTAATAACTGCGATGTCACAAACGCATGGCCAAGCCAGTCAAACACAAACAACGAAGGAGGTGAGTTTTGAAATCATGTTGATAGTATAATATAAATAAGATGAACACGCAATTAATCATCAATAAACTGTATCATTACACAAACATTCTTCAAGGAAAAACATCACATTATATAGTCAAAATCAAAGAAAATCAATACACCTCACTATAACATCAAATCATTGTATAAATTATTATTACACATGATACATAGTAATCGCAACAAAAAAATCACAAGAAAATGCAATGATATCCATGAGCTTAGACTCCACTTCACAATGTGGTACCATTCTAACTCTGAAGTACTTGGTTAGGAGGCTTGATACTATGCCACCATCCCGGTGGACGGACAATTCAAATTGGCCCTGTCCTCATAGATCCCCTCAATTCAAATTGACAGTCGAGGTAAATGCGTGTTGCGTGGTAGGTCCCGACATTTGGAGTGCTACCTCCAAGTCACCTAGGAATTCCCCACCCGAATACCGCCAAGGTCTAACAATCTTGCCTTAAGGCTCGACAGCAGACCGCCACGATCAGACTCATTCAGTTGTACTTCCCCGGAATCACTAGGCTTGTCAAGCCCTACCTATATGATAACAAAATAATTTCCACTTCACAAATTCACAATATTTATTTTCTCCCCTCGTTGGTATATGATACTCCATTAATATTGTCATTTCAGACACAAATGGAAATCACAATATTCTCATCACAATTTATAACATCACTATAATTAATCACACATCATCATCATCATCACATAAACTCATCACAATTTATAGAATCACTATCACAATCACATATTCATCACAAATTTATCACATCACCATTATTAATCATACATTATCATCATTACATAAAATTATCACAACACATCTATTTTTATTATAACATCATTTAAACTCATCTAATCAAACATATGCATAAAATTAATTCAACAACCAATTTCACAATAATATCACACACCACACATTTAAAGAAATTAAATCAAATATCACAATAATATCAAATGCCACACATTTAACGAAATTAAATCAATCAACACCCTACAAATTTTTCTATTCTATATTTTAATCTCACAATTTCCATATTTTCACAATAATTAATTTATCTCTCAAAGGACTACTACCATACGTAGCGAACCCCGAATGAATCGTTGGGAAATACGGTTTTCCCGTTCATCTCACAATATATTACACTCATTAATTCAAACGCTCTCTCACCCCTTACCTTATTTCGACGCTTTCACACATGTGTATGATTCCTTGGGAAAACAATCTTTTTTCTTTGACTTTTTGTCCTTCAATCGATCTAACTCGGCAGTTTATGGGTAAACGTCAAAAATAAATTATGAGAAAATAATCTAAAAACTATATTTCGAAATTCGGTAAAGGAAAATTACCATAAATCAGAAAACCAATCAGTGGATAATATAGCCACTTTTTACACGATCGTTTTGGCGTTGGTTTCACTCAAATCGGACTTACGGTGAAGAAGAACGGTGCAAAAAACGAATTCTGTAAACGGAGAAATCGGAAATTTTAGGGAGAAATTCGGATTGTTAAAAATCTGGAAAATTGTGTTTAATTGAATAGTTAAATAAGTAAAGCAACATACTGAAATTTGGACGAAAACGGAGAAACTTTTTTGGAACAGTTATCGATCACCGGTGTCAAACGATAGGTTGTTGTTATTGTGTTTGTTTCAGATGGTTAAAACTCATTGGTCCCTTTATTTATTTTTAAATAAAACCAATAATTAATAAACTAATGTTTTAACATTTTTTTTTAACATTACTAAATATTGCTAATATTTCCGAACTAATATTTTATAAAACAAAGTAATAAATCATTTAAAATATATTAATAATCAAAACCTTCATATTCAAAATAATCACCCTAATGATACTTTTTTAAAACAACACTTTATATAAAATAAATAATATATATATATATATATATATATATATATATATATATATATATATAATCACAATATCATAATAAGTGTATAAAAATAAAGAAAATCAAACACAATATTATCACTATCTCAAGATAATTATTTCTAAAGTAAATAATTAAAATAAAATATATTTAGAATCAAATGAATATAATTAAGTACACATTTAATAATAGTCAAACGCATAAAAGAATGATATATTGATTGGGTGTACACATTTAATAATAGTCAAACGCATAAAAGAATGATATATTGATTGGGTGTACACATTTAATAATAGTCAAACGCATAAAATTTAGGGTGTTACAATTCTCCCTTTGTTAAAGAATTTCGTCCTCGAAATTTGCGGTGAGTGAACTAATATCTAACTTACCAACCTCAAGATTCAAACTTAGTCTACAAACATATTTAAGGTATTCAATCTCCAATTAAGCAAAACATGTAAAAAAAATCAACTAGCATAGCATGATAGAATAACATGACAAAATAAATCAATTAAACACACCATTTATCATTAAATTAGAAAATAAAATATCACATTTATCATTCCATTATGAAATAAAATACCATAGAGTTACTCACTGTAACTTACATGTAAAACATAACATGTAGATTTTGCAAATAATAACGTAGTTCATTTAGTTTGGTTAAATGAAACACATTCCAAGTACATTGTCAATTTCAACTAGTTCTTTCAAACCAAATATTACTAGTTTTACTCCTTAAAATAAAGTCTAAATCCTATCACCAAACATTCAACAAATTTAACTTAGGTCTGACAAAGAGAGCTATTTTTAAAATATTAAACACATCTAACAACTTAATAATATTATAATAGATTTACAATCAATTACTCTATAAAAACATAATTTGTATATAATCAAGGAGAAAGAAAAAAAAAACTAATATAGAGATACTATTTCCTAATAACATATATTTAATAATTAAATTCATTCAACTGATAAGGCAATGGACATGTTTTTTTTTAACTATTAAAAAAAATAATTATTAAAAGGTACTTCTAACAAAATAATGAGTTATCGTTGTCTCTTTTATTGACAATGAGTCATCGGGGTAGCTAGTCCCTCCTACTCATGTAGTCAACTACTTAAGGAACTATAAATGCAGTCATTTGATTTTTAATATGGGTAATTAAAAGTATCGTTAACGTGGTTCAGGAGTGCGAAGACGGCGCCACAACTCCTACTCCTTACTTCAAGTTAAAAACTCACTTAATTACACATTGACAATAATTTATTGGTAATTTACAACTAGTTACAACAACAAGAAAATGACACTAGTATAAATATATAATCAATAATCCGACTACTCTAACTCTATACATCAATTCCCAACAATTAGCACCAAGTAATCATATACACATTCAAATAACTAATCCAAAAATTAGCACCAAGTAATAAATCGTTTAAAATATATTAATAATCAAAACCTTCATATTCAAAATAATCACCCTAATGATACTTAGATAATATTTAAAATTATAAAATAAATAAGTATAAAATCAACACTTTATATTAATTACTAAATCATACTAAATATATATATAATCACAATATCATAATAAGTATAT
>NC_021162.2:23511261-23511879 GCF_000331145.2 Cicer arietinum | reverse complement strand
GTATTATTGAGATAGTTATCGCTAATTATCTCTGGTTTTTCCCAACAAAGTGGTATCGGAGCCCGGTTATTTGATTTGTGCATTTAAATGGAGGAGGAAAATAAAGGTCCCAATATGATTAAACTCAACTCTTCTAATTATACACTTTGGAAGACTCTCATGGAAGACATGTTATACAGTAAAGATTTGATTGATCCTATTGAGGGTTACACTACTAAACCCGCAGATATATCTGACGCTGACTGGAAGAAGATGAATAGAAAGGCAGTGGCGTTGATCAGGCAGTAGTTGGATCTTAGTGTGTATCCACATGTTGAAACTGAAATAGATGCTAACAAGATGTGGGAAAAATTAAAAGAGTTGTATGAATGACAGAACGTGCAAAATAAAGCATTCTTGATTCAGAAGCTGGTGAATATGAAATACAAAGATGAGGATTCAATGGCAGAGCATATGAATATTTTTCAAAATACAGTGAATCAGTTGACAACTGCAGAAATTAAATTAGATGATGAGTTGCAAGCGTTGTTATTGTTGAGTTCCTTGCATGATAATTGGGAAGTCCTTGTTGTGACGTTGACCAATTCAGCTCCAAGTGGAAAGTTGAAAATGTCAACA
>NC_021162.2:23509567-23511008 GCF_000331145.2 Cicer arietinum | reverse complement strand
AGAGATCAATCAAGGGAAAAAGATGAAGACAAAGAGAAGAAAAATGATAAAGATACAACAGCAGTTGCATCTGTTAATAATGTCTACATTGTTTGTGATGATAATACAATAAACCTTGTATGTCAGGATTCAACTTGGATTATTGATTTGGGTGCCTCATATCATGTTACTCCTAGGCGTGATTTCTTATCATCTTACAGTGCTGGTGATTTTGGCATGATAAACATGAGAGATCAAGGAGTATGTAAAATTATCGGTATGGGAGATGTTTGGGTTGAAACTGGGATTGGTTGCAAGCTTCAATTGAAGAATTTTAGACATGTACCTAATATTCATCTCAATTTGATTTCAGTGAAAACCTTGGATATTGAGGGTTATCACACTTACTTTGGTGGTGGTGGTATATGTAAAATCACCAAAGGGTCCCTAGTGGTTGCAAAGGAGCAAAGTTCCACTTCTCTCTATAGGATGCCTACGAAGTTATGCAAGGAAGAAGTGAATGCAATTGAAGATGCATCTTCTGATTTATGGCATATGCGCCTCAGTCACTTGAATGAGAAAGGACTCAACATACTTGCGAAGAAAAACTTTCTTCCTGTGAAAGGTACGTCTCTAAAAACTTGCACTCATTGTTTTGCTGGAAAACAACATAGAGTTTCTTTTCATAATACTGGTCCTCATAGGAGGCAAAATATTCTTGATTTAGTTCATACTGATGTTTGTATGATGGATAGTAAATCTCTTGGTGGTGCATCATATTTTGTTACTTTTATGGACGACCATTCTAGAAAAGTGTGGGCATTCCCTTTGAAATCTAAAAACCAGATATTTGGAGTCTTCAAGCATTTTCATGCAAGTGTTGAAAGAGAAAAGGGAAGGAAATTGAAATGTGTTCGATCAGATAATGGTGGCGAATATAGAGGTCCATTTGAATAGTATTTTAGAGAACATGGAATCAGGTTTGAGAAAACAGTTCCAAAGACACCTTAACATAATGGTATTGCAGAGAGAATGAATCGTACGATTAAAGACAGAATCAGATGTATGCTCTCTCATGCAAAATTATCGAAATCATTTTGGGGTGAAGCAATGAAAACTGCAGTGGATTTGATTAATCTTTCTCCTTCTATTCCACTTGATGGTGGTGTTCCAAATAGTGTGTGGACAGGGAAAGATGTCTCTTACCGTCATTTGAGAGTTTTGGGTTGAAGATGTTTTGTCCACGTTCCAAGAGATGAGAGGTCTAAGCTTGATAGTAAATCCAAACAGTGTATATTCGCCGGTTATGGTGATGAAGAATTTGGTTATAGATTGTGGGATCTGGTTGACAAGAAAATTATCAGAAGCCGAGATGTGATATTTCTTGAAGACTAGACTATTGAAGATTTTGATAAAGCTGAAAAACAGAAACCAAATTCCAGAAGTTACATTGAAAATGTTG
>NC_021162.2:23498490-23508785 GCF_000331145.2 Cicer arietinum | reverse complement strand
AAGATAGAAAGCAAGATTTGTTGTGAAAGGTTTTAATTAGAGAAAAGGTATTGACTTTGGTTAAATTTTTTCACTTGTGGTGAAGATGTCCTCTATCCGAGTTGTGCTTGGGTTAGCAGCTAGTTTGAACCTAGAAGTTGAACAACTTGATGTGAAAACTGCATTCCTTCATGGTGATTTGGATGAAGAGATCTATATGGAGCAACCAAAGGATTTGGAAGTCAAAGGTAAAGAGCAACTTGTGTGTAAATTGAAGAAAAGTTTGTATGGGATCAAACAAGCACCTCGAAAATGGTACAAGAAATTTGATTCTTTCAAGGAGAAACAGGGGTATGGTAAAACTACTTCAGACCATTGTATGTTTATCAAGAAATTCTCTGATGTTGATTATATTATTCTCTTATTATATGTGGATGACATGTTGATTGTTGGTCATGACACTAAGAAGATTCAATCTTTAAAGAAAGATTTGAACAAGTCTTTTGCAATGAAAGACTTAGGTCCTGCAAAGCAAATTCTGGGTATGAGAATTACTCGTGACAGGAAGAATAATAAATTGTGGTTGTCTCAACATAATTATATGGAGAAAGTGTTAGAGAGGTTTAACATGAGCAATTGCAAACCTGTTAGTACTCCACTTGTTACTCATTTTAAATTGAATTCTGATAAATGTCCTACAAGTGAGAAAGACAAAGAAGAGATGAAGAAGGTTCCTTATGCATCTGCAGTTGGTAGTTTGATGTATGCTATGGTATGCACAAGGCCAGATATTGCTCATGCAGTTGGAGTTGTTAGTCGATTTCTCTCTAATCCTGGTAAAGATCATTGGCAAGCAGTGAAGTGGATTCTCAGATACCTCAGAGGCACTTCCAAAGTGTGTTTATGATATGGAGGTGATGAACCTGTGTTGGATGACTACACAGATGCAAATATGGCAGGTGATCTTGATTCTAGAAAATCTACTTTTGGTTATATGGTGACTTTTGCCGGGGGAGCTGTGTCTTGGCAATTAAGACTACAAAAGTGTTTTGCTTTGTCTACTACTGAAGCTGAGTACATTGCAGCAACTGAAGCTTCCAAAGATCTCTTGTGGACGAAGAAATTCCTACACGAGTTAGGCCTCAAGCAAGACAAGTTTGTGTTATTCTGTGACAGTCAAAGTGCGATCCATCTCAGCAAGAATTCGACTTTTCATACAAAGTCGAATCATATTGAAGTGCGGTTTCATTGGATACGAGATGCACTGGAAATGAAGTCATTTTTAATTAAGAAGATTCATACTGATGAGAATGGTTCAGATATGATGACGAAGACCTTGCCTGTGTCGAAGATGATATGCTGTAGAAAGAAAGCTGACATGGTTGAGCAGTACCTTCCCACTTGAGTCGTGAGGGGGAGATTTGTTGGGTGGGTTCACTCCCCAAGTGGAACCCACTAGTTTTATTAGTATTAGTATTATTATTAGTATTGTTATTCTTGATAGAAAAAAAAAAGTGTATTATTGGGCTAGGCCCACGTGAAGGAAATAAAAGGGATTTAGAAATCTTAAGAATTAGAAGAACGAAAGAGAACGGCTGCCAGAGAAGAAAAATAAGGGTTTGGTTCCGGTGGTGGTAACAGGTGTGTAGCAAACTTGCTCCGTTTGATCTACAAATTTAGTATGTTATTTCTACCATTGAGTTTGTTATTTTAATATACAGTTTGAGTAGTTTTATCTTCTCTTAGAGTAACTTTAGCATACCCACTTTAGTGGAAGGTTGTTATTGTTGATTGATGTTCTCTATTGTTATTAGGAAGACTCTGGTGTACCCGTTAATTATTATTGTGGAAGTTTTACTGGACTAGGTCCCGTGGTTTTTATTCTCTCAATTTGAGGAAAGTTTTCCACGTTAAAAATTGTGTTTGTCTCATATTTAATTTTCTGCCAATTATTTTTGCTCTGAAATTGTATTTTCTGTTTGGTCATTTATCTGCACAAGTGGGGGAAAAATATTTCGCATTATTGAGATAGTTATCGCTAATTATCTCTGGTTTTTCCGAATATTACTTTGCATGGGTTATTTGTATCAACACCTTATATTCTTGTCATGGGCTGCTAAGAGTTGTTTGGTTGGTTGGAACAATAATAGCACATATGATTTGCTTGTATCAGTGTTACTTTGCATGGGTTAATTGTATCAACACCTTATATTCAATGGTTAATCTAAGAGTTTCTTTAATGCAAGTGAAGCAACTACTAAGAGTTGGTTGGTTGTATATTTGGGTGTGAGCACATATGATTTGTTTGTATTAGTGTTACTTTGCATGGGTTATTTGTATCAACACCTTATATTCAATAGTTGATCTTGCACTTCTTATGCAAGATTAGTTTTATTAATATATCTTGTTGATTAAACAAAAAAAAAAGTTGTGCAATTCAATTTTCTAAAATATAGTTTAAATTTGAACATGGTTTATGCACTGTTCGAGTCATTTTAGTTTGCTAATGTGTTATACTACCGTCTAGCAAATAATTTAACTGCGGCAAATTTAGAGTAGATGTTCTGTTATGAGAATATGCTATATGTTTAAAATCATCGTTAGTTGTGAAGTAAACATAAAATCATGGTGCTAGTTTGTCGGATAAGTTATATCAATGTGTTTTGATTTTGTGAATATAAAATTGTTTGTGGTTTAGGTGTTCTAAATGGTTTTGAAGGAAATTTGTGTATAGAATCTAGAGTTCAATATTTCTTCTTTCTGATTGTTGATTAAGTTTAATGTAAGTGTCATTTCTATTGTTGTTACTCATTGTATTAGGCAATTAAGTAAATTTAGTTCATTATCACTAGTTGATTTTACTATCTTTTACTTACTTGAAATATTATTTTGATTATTTAACTTAGAAATTTTTTTTGAATTATAGATTATACTTAATTTGTTTTCTAAGTGAAATAAACAAGGTTGATAGCTATTTTTGGCATAAGAATAATTATAATTATCTAAAGGTGTGACGTTATTTTTAAATTATTGCCTTATAATTAAGCTTGCTGAGTTTAGCACAAAGTACTAGTTTCTTTGTTTTATTACTATGATTAAACAACAATAAATTTTAATTGTCGTATTATATGTTTATTATAAGTATTTATATACATGTACTAGTTGCTAATTTTTTTTCTTTTTAAAAAAAAAATTGAAGTTAAAAGGAGTTTAACAGTGTTGAGAGAGGTGGGAGATGTGACGATGTCTTGCCACACTACGACCATGTTAAATGTAACACTCTAAATTTTATGATACACTATTTTATTAATTAAATAGAATTTTAAATAATTAATTTGAGGTTAAAATTATTATAAAATATATGTTAATAAACTTTGTGATTAATTTTCGTTATATGAATGTTTTCTATAATATGCTAGTTTGATACAAATTATATTAAATGAGCGATATAAATAATAATTATTTTATTTTATTATATTATATATTTTTTTCAAAAGTAATAGTATTTTAGTGTAATATTTTGAAAAATAAGATTTTATGCAATTTTACATTTATATACGCGCACTCAATTAATATAACATTATTTTATGTGTTTGACTAATATTAAATGTATACTTAATTATATTTATTTAATTTTAAATATATTTAATTTTAATTATTTATTTTATAAATAATTATCTTGAAATAATTAAAATAAAATATATTTTGAATTAAATAAATATAATTAAGTACACGTTTAATATTAGTCAAACGCATAAAAATACATTATATTAATTGGGTGTGCATATATACACATAAAATCGCATAAAATCTTATTCTTCAAAATATTACACTAAAATACTATTACTTTTTAAAAAATATATATAATATATTGTAATAAAATATTTATTATTTATATCTCTCATTTAATATAATGTATATCAAACTAGCACATCATAGAAAATATCCATATATCGAAAATTAATCACAAAGTTTATCAACATAAATTCTATAATCATTTTAACATCAAATTAATTTTTTAAAATCCTATTTAATTAATAAAATAATTTATTATAAAATTTGGGGTGTTACAATTCTCCCCTTGTTAAAGAATTTCGTCCTTGAAATTTGCAGTGAGTGAACTAATATCTATCTAACTTACCACCCTCAAGATTCAAACTTAGTCTATAAGCATATTTAAGACATTCAATCTTCAATTAAGCACAACATGTAAAAAATCTGTTAGCTTAGCATGATTGGTTAACATGACACAATGAATCATTTAAACAATCACAACTAATATTTCAATCATGAACAAAATACTACAATTACTCACTATAATTTACGAAGGAAACAAAATTTATAGATTTGGCAACCACAAACTTACTACCTTAAGTTGAATGAAATAAAAATTTGTCAAATACCTTATCAAATTCAAGTAACTTCTCAAATTTACTAGTTTTACTCTTTTAAAAAGTTTAAATAATATCATCAATTACTCAACAAATTGCACTTAGGGAAATTTTTAAATTAGTTCATAGTCTTAAGATTTTCAAATAAACGCACACATAAGAATTCATAGAATATGCAACTCCTTAGAACTCAAGAATTAAAGTTCATAACCATACTATATATGGGGAAATAATTTTACATAATTGTAAAACACACTTAATGTTTGATTTTTATTTATTTATTTATTTTGTTTTTTCAGTTTTATAACCAAGATTGATTTATAACAACTCCCACAATAGCTCTACGTTTTTATCAAAAGATACATTATAGTACACATAAAATACTAACACAATGCACTTATTTGTTTTAAGCAAGTTACTTAGAAGATCAAACATACTTAATTGAATGTTTAATTTAAGTACACACCTCTAACTTAATATTCACGCCACATAAACAATTTTCAGCATTTAACATTGATGTCACATAAGACTCATTGTCACTCAAAATTGTTTAAGAGATAAGCATGCTTTTTAACTATTTCAAAAATAAAATTAACAAGATTTCTAACAATAATAACAACCGGTTATTGTTGTCTCTTTTATTGACGATGAGTCATCGGAGTAGCTAGTTCCTTCTACTCATGGAGTCAATTAGTTAAAGCAACTATAATTGTAGTCATTCAAATTCAAACATGGGTAGTTAAAAGTATCTTTAACATGGTTCAGGAGTGCAAATGTGGCGCCACAACTCCTACTCCTTACTTCAAGATAAAAATCCACTTAATTACACATTTCCAATAATTTATTTGTAATTTACAACTAGTTACAACAACAAAAGAAAAGACACTTAGATCAGTATGAATCACCAATTCCCAGCACTTAGAACACTTGAAACACAAACACGAACACTTTCACCTAATCACATATACATGCATATAACTAATTCAATATTTGGCATCATGATGTAGAATATTCTCATAGCAATCCAATAACTATAATTTATCACAAATAAATTATTAATTAACTTTTGTTTTACTCAATCTTTATCATTTAAAAAAGATTGAAACAAAGATTTTTCAATTAGCAGGTAAAGTAAGCAACTATTTTTACTCAGAGTTAATAAAACAATCATAAAACTAAAATAAATCTTGCAGTATATAAATCATTTTAGTGGTTAATCAATACTCTAAAATTTGATTTATAACACTTAAATTATTTTAAAAGGATCACTAATCTTTTAATACCATAAAATAATTTTTCTTCAGAATTTCAAACTTTTCCTTAGATTACTTCTTAATAAATCTTACGATTTTTTTTAAAACTATTTTTAAAATCAATAAGATTACTAAAATTCACTAATACCTTAACCACCAAAATTCCTCTCAAAATATTTAAGCACTCTTAAACTCATTTTTTTTTCAACCTATATTTTGAAATCAAATCAATTCATGTATTTAAAATTTGATACAAAATTTTCTTACTCACTAAGACTTCTAAAATAGTTATATATTATTTTTTTTCCGGATTTCTGAAAACTATTTTTCCAACAAATCTTCTAGATTTTTTATTTAATTAAAACACAGCATACAGTAAAACTTGGCGTAAATTATTTTTCTCTTGTGTGGCTAATCTAAATTTTAAATAAAATCATCATATATATATATTTTATTATTTAAAGAATCAACAAGACTCCAACACAATCTAATTCTCTAAAATAAGTCTACAATAATTCACACATAAAATATTTCCTTTTATAAAATAAGTCAAATTTAATCACTTCACAATTCTTTGTTTCTAAAAGTCTAACTATAAAATTTCAACCAACCTTGAAAATTCAAGAATTACTATTTTTAATAATATGAATTTTATACTATTTTAAAATCATGAATAATGTCCTAAACTGATTTCAAAAGCAATATAAAAACATTAATCATTTAGATACAACCATCAACACTTTCAAGTGATTTAAAATTAAAATCCACGCTTTAAAATTGTTTTTTTTAACCTTTTTATTTATTTATTTTCCTTGTCTTTCCCAGTTAGTAGACATTTTATCATTTGACCTTTCGTTTTTGTACCAATATAAATCAACAACTAAGTTCTTAAAATCTAAAACTCTAATATCAAAGTTAAACTTTGATGAGTTCATAATATCATAATTAGTCAATCAATCATTCCAAAGGAAATATCCCAACACACTCACTATTCAATATTCACATCATCCCTTCTAAACCAACATAACAACAAATCTTGTTTTTTTTTTTTTTTCTTAAAAACAACACATTGTAAAATATGGTGTAAATTTTCAGCTATTTTAAGTAGTAAATAAAATCAGTAATATATAATTATTGTTACTTTATAAACAATAAAAATTCAACTCGATTTCATTATTTAAAATAATCAAGAGTAATTCTAACAAAAGTTATTTTTATTTTACAAAATAAATCAACTTTAACTCCTTTAAAATGTCATTTTGTTTTTTAAACTCTAAGTTCTACAAACCTCTAATATTCAAGAATTATTATTATTAATATGAGTTTGGTGTAATAACTTTAATGATCATATTACCGCCCCAAAAGGCTAGGCCTAACAATCGATAATTAGTATCACCTCAATTAAATTCTTAATTTTTAAACATATAGTAGCCAATCAAAATAAAAATTTATTTCTAACTATCCACTATAATAAAAGAGCAAATAATCAAAGTTATAAACATCGGTCCAATCAAAAGGTAATTAACTCAATCATGTCAACAATTCAAATTAATTCAAATTTTAACAAATAATTTCCTATTATATTGAATCACTTAGGTAGGAACTTAGAATCCATAACACAGTCAGAGTAAGCAGATAGTAAATAGTTAATTAATAACTTCAAAAATATGTACAATTATACAAAAGCATACATCACATAACACAATAATATAACGGGAAAAAAACATGATAATGAAAATAATTAATACAGAAGAAAACACAATTGACACGACTAACAATTGACAATTAACACTGAACCGACACTCAATCCAGTCGACTTGATTGGACAGACTTGCTCTGATACCACTAATGTGACACCCTAAACCCCAAAATAATATATATAATAATTTATATCATATTTCTATTAAATTTGAAACATATAAATAAAAATTTGTTTCCAAGAAAATAAAAACTTTTATTTTTAACTTAGAATATCACGTTTCTCAAAAAATCAAAAGGAACACTTTAAACTTATTTTCTCCATTAAAATAGTATAATCACAATAAGCTTGATTTAATTTAAAAACTTGCTAGTACTTCTAAGATTTTCATACAAAAATTCGTTTCAAATTATATAAGTAAAATACAATTTAAGCCCTTAGTCCCGTTATCACCTATCAGAGCATGGTTCCTCCCAAACTTGAACTTCAAGACTCATGAACCTATAATAACTGCGATTTTGCAAACACAAGGCAAGCCTGTCAAACGCAAACAAAGAAGGAGGTGAGTTTTGAAATCATATTAATAGTGTAATATAAGTAAGAAGAACACGCAAACAATCATAATAGACCGTATCATATTATAACATCAAAGTCACTCAAGTAAAATAATCATGTCATTATAATATGCATCAAATTATCTAATTATTATTATCTTTGAAACACATCAATCACAACAAAACAATCACAAGCAAATGCACTGCCATGCATGATCTTAGACTCTACTTCACAATGTGGTACCATTCTAACTCTGAAGTACTTGGTTAGGAGGCTTGATACTATGCCACCATCATGGTGGACGAACAATTCAAATTGGCCATGTCCTCATAGGTCCCCTCAACTCAACTGGAGACACATATACGCGATAGTTGAGGTAAACATGTGTTGCATGGTAGATCCCAACGTTTGGAGTGCTACCTCCAAGTCACCTAGGAATTCCCCACCCGAATACCTCCAAGGTCTAGCAATCTTGCCTTAAGGCTCAATAGTAGACTGCCATGATCAGGCTCATTCAGTTGTACTTCCCCAAAATCACTAGGCTTGTCAAGTCCTACCTATATAATGGCAAATTGGTTTCACTCAAATCGGACTTACGGTGAAGAAGAACGGTGCAAAATAACGAATTAGAAATTTGGATGAAAACGGAGAAACTTTTCTAGAATAGTTATTGATCATCGATGCCAAACGATAGGTTCTTGTTGTGTTTCCTCTTTGGTTTCAGAGTTTCCCGTCCAATTTCTTTTTTTTTTTTATGTGGTTGTTTTATTTTATTAACAATTAGGGTTCACACATGGGTAAAACCCATTAGTCCCTTTATTTATTTTTAAATAAAACCAATAATTACTAAAACTAATGTTTTGACATTTTTTTAACATAATTTAATTACTAAATGTGACACCCTAAACCCCAAAATAATATATATAATAATTTATATCATATTTCTATGAAATTTGCCGCAGATAAATAAAAACATGTTTCCAAGAAAATAAAAACTTTAATTTTTAATTTAGGATATCACGTTTCTCAAAAATCAAAGGGAACACTTTAACTTCTTTACTCCATAGTGCAATCTCAATAAGCTTGAATTAAGTATAATTACTTGATTTAATTCTAAAAACCTACTAGTACTTATATGGTTTTCATACAAAAGTCATTTCAAAATAAATAAGTAAAATACAAATTACATCCCTTATTCCTGGTATCACCTATCAGAGCGGGGTTCCTCCCAAACTTGAACTTCAAGACTTATTAACCTGTAACAACTGCGATTTTGCAAACGCAGGGCCAAGCCAGTCAAACACAAACGACGAAGGAGGCGAGTTTCAAAATCATGTTAATAATATAATAGAGGTAAGAAGAACACGCAACAATCATAATAGACCGTATCATAATCACATTACGATATATCAAAATATTTAAGTAAATAGTATCATTTTATAACATCAAATTCACTCAAGTAAGATAATCATCTCATTATAATATGCATCAAATCATCTAAGAGTAATTATTATTACTTTTGAAACACATCAATCACCACAAAACAATCACTAGTAAATGCAATGCTATGCATGAGCTTAGACTCTACTTCACAGTGTGGTACCATTCTAACTCTGAAGTACTTGGTTAGGAGGCTTGATACTATGCTACCATCTTGGTGGACAGACAATTCAAATTGGCCCTGTCTTCATAGATCCCCTCAACTCAACCCGAGACACATATACGTGACAGTCGAGGTAAATGTGTGTTGTGTGGTAGCTCCCGACATTTGGAGTGCTACCTCCAAGTCACCTAGGAATTCCCCTCCCGAATACCTCCAAGGTCTAACAATCTTGCCTTAAGGCTCGACAGCAGACCGCCACGATCAGGCTCATTCAGTTGTACTTCCTCGGAATCACTAGGCTTGCCAGGCCCTACCTATATGATGACAAAATAATCTCCACTTCACAAATTCACAATATTTATTTTCTCCCCTCGTTGGTATATGATACTCCATTAATATTGTCATCTCAAACACAAATTGAAATCACAATATTCTCATCACAATTTATAACATCACTATAATTAATCACACATCATCATCATCATCACATAAACTCATCACAAATTTATCACATCACCATTATTAATCATACATTATCATCATTACATATAATTATCACAACACATCTATTTTTATTATAACATCATTTAAACTCATCTAATCTTACATATGCATAAAATTAATTCAACAACCAATATCACACACCACACATTTAAAGAAATTAAATAAAATATCACAATAATATCAAATGCCACACATTTAACGAAATTAAATCAAATATCACAATAATATCAAATACCCAACATTTAGCAAAATTAAATCAAATATCACAATAAAATTAAATATCACAATAATATAAAATATCACACATTTAA
>NC_021162.2:23464970-23498186 GCF_000331145.2 Cicer arietinum | reverse complement strand
GTTAAAAATAGTTTATGAGAAGATACTCTAAAAACTAAATTCGAAATTCGGTCAAGGAAACTTACCATAAATCAAAAAACAAATCATTGGATAAAATAGAAATTTTTCACACGGTCGTTTTGGCGTTGGTTTCACTCAAATCGGACTTACGGTGAAGGAGAACGGTTCAAACTATGGAATTTTTATAAATGGAGAAGTCGAGTATTTTAGAGAGAAATTTGGATGGTTAAAAAATCTGAGGAAGTATATTTATTTGACTACCTAAATGAATAAAACGACATACTGAAATTTGAACAAGAACGGATAAACTTTTCTGAAACAATTATCGATCATCGGTGTCAAACTAAAGATTGTTGTTGTGTTTCTCTTTGGTTTTACGGCCGTCATCCAACTCCCTTCCTTTTTTTGTTTGTTTTATTTTATTAACAATTAGGGTTCACAAATGGGTCAAACCCATTGGTCTCCTTTTTGGTTTTACTAGTTTTATTTTATTATTTTTTTAAAACACAATTTCATTAATAAATCATTATTAATATTTCAAAACTAATAATTTATAAATAAAAATAATTAATCTTTTAAAATACATTAATAACCAAAACTCTCATATTCAAAATAATCCCTATAATAATACTTATTTTTCCAAATACTCAAATTAAAATATTACCATCATTAGAGAATAGTCGAAATTGTAAAATAAATAAATAAAACATCAAAACTTTATATTAATTACTAAATTATAATAAATATATATAAAATCATAGTATCATAACAAAGATATAAAAATATAGGAAATCAATTGCAATTGTACTAGCATCTCAAGATGATTATTTATCAACTAAATAACTAAAATAATGATGATGATAATAATAATAATAATAATAATAATAATAATAATAATAATAATAATAATAATAATAATAATAATAATAATAATAATAAATAAATATAACATCAACACTTTATATTAATTACTAAATCTTAATAAATATATATAAAATCACAATGTCATAATAAGTATATAAAAATAAAGGAAATCAAACACAATATCACTGCTATCTCAAGATAATTATTTATAAAAAAAAAATAACTAAAAATAGAAAATAGTTATAAATAATTAAAATATAACTACGTACATACTTAATATCAGTCAAGCGCACATAAAAGTATTACATTAATTGGGTATACGTATATACACGTAAACTCGTATAAAATATTTTTTTTAATAAATATATATATATTACACTAAAATACTATTATTTTAAAAAAATAGATCAAAGAGTAAAATATAATATTTATTATTTATATCGCTCATGTAATCTAATACTTATAAAACTAGCACATCATATAAATCACCTATATAACGAAAAATTAATCACAAAGTTTATTAACATATATTTTATAATAATTTTAACATCAAATTAATTATTTAAAATCCTATTTAATTAATAAAATAGTTTATCATAAAGTTTAGGGTGTTACACTTAATATTGCTAATATTTCCAAACTAATATTTTATAAAATAAAGTAATTAATCTTTTAAAATATATTAATAATCAAAACACTCATATTCAAAATAATCACTCTAATATATATAATCACAATATCATAATAAGTATATAAAAATAAAGTAAGTCAAAGACATTATTACCACTATCTCAAAATAATTATTTATAAAATAAATAATTTAAATAAAATATATTTAGAATTAAATAAATATAATTAAGTACACATTTAATATTAGTCAAACGCATAAAAAAATATTATATTAATTAGGTGTGCATATATACACATAAAATCGCATAAAATCTTATTCTTCAAAATATTACACTAAAATACTATTATTTTTAAAAATATATATATAATATATTGTAATAAAATATTTATTATTTATATCGATCATTTAATATAATATATATCAAACTAGCACATCATAGAAAACATCCTTATATCGAAAATTAATCACAAAGTTTATCAACATAAATTTTATAATAATTTTAACATCAAATTAATTTTTAAAATCCTATTTAATTCATAAAATAACTTATTATAAAATTTAGGGTGTTAGAGTTCAAGAGTGCGAAGACGGTGCCACTACTCCTACTCCTTAATTCAAGTTTAAAACCCACTTAATTACACATTTCCAATAATTTATTTGTAATTTACAATTAGGTATAACAACAAAAGAAATGACACTTGCATCAAAATGAATCCCCAATTAAAATAACGAAATATAGTATTATTTCACTTTTAAACACTCAATTACTCTAAAAAATATTCACAAATTCCCAACACTTAGAACGTCTGAAACACAAACACTTTCTCATTCACCTAATCACATACACATGCATATAAGTAATTCAATAATTGGCATCATGATGTAAAATATTCTCACAGCAATCCGACAACAAGAAGTTTATGACAATTAAATTAATAATTCACCTTTTTTTTAATCAATCTTTATCATTTAACAAAAATTAAAACAAAGATTTTTCAATTAGCAAGTAAAGTAAGCAACTATTTTTACTCGAAAATAATAAACAATCATAAAACTAAAATAAATATTATAATACATAAATCATTTTAGTGGTTAATCAATACTCTAAAATTTGATTTCGAACATTTAAATTATTTTAAAAAGATCACTAATCTTTTAATACCATAAAATAATTCTTCCTAATTTCAAACTTTTCCTTGAATTACGTCTTAATAAATATTATGATTTGATTTTTTTTTTTAACTACTTTTAAAATCAATAAGATTACTAAAATTTCACCAATATCTTAACCACTAAAATACCTCTCAACATATTTAAGCACTCTTAAAATCATTTTATTTTTCAACCTATATTTTGAAATTAAATAAAATCAAATCATGTATATAGAATTAGATACAAAATTTTCTAATTCACCAAGTCTTCTAAAATAGTTATATTCTTTTTTTCCTGATTTCTAAAAACTATTTTTACAACAAATCTTTTAGATTTTTTTTTAAAAAAAAAACAGCACATAGTAAAACTTGACATAAATTATTTTTCTCTTGTGTGACTAATCTAAATTTTAAATAAAATCATCATATATATATATATATATATATATATATATATATTATTTTAAGAATCAACATAACTCCAACACAATCTAATTCTCTAAAATAAGTCAACAATAATTCACACATAAAATATTTCCTTTTATAAAATAAATCAAATTTAATCCCTTCACAATTCTTTGTTTCTAAAAGTCTAACAATAAAATTTCAACCAACCTTGAATATTCAAGAATTACTATTGTTAATAATATGAATTTTATATTATTTCAAAACCATGAAGAATGTCCTAAATTGATTTCAAAAGCAGTATAAAAAGATTAATCATTTAGATACAACTATCAACACTTTAAAGTGATTTAAAATTAAAATCCACGCTTTAAAATACTTTTTTTTTCCTTCTCTTTCTCAATTAGTAGACATTTTATCATTTGACCCCCTTTTTCTGTACCATTATAAAACACTATTGAATTCTTAAAATCTAAAATTCTAATATCAAGTTAAACTTGAATGAGGTTATAATATCTGAATTAGTCAATCAATTATTCCAAAGGAAATATCCCAACACACTCGCTATTCAATATTCACATCAGGCACTCTAAACCAACATAACAACAAATCTTTTTTATTTTCTTAAAAATTACACATAGTAAAATATGGTGTAAATTTTCAACTAGTTTAAGTAGTAAATAAAATCTGTAGTATAGAATTATTGTTACTTTATAAACAATAAAAATTCAACTCAATTTAACTTTTTTTAAAAATAATCAAGAGTAATTAAACAAAAGTTACTTTTTATTTTACAAAATAAGTCAACTCTAACTCCTTCTACCACCTCTAATATTCAAGAATCATTATTATTATTAATATGAATTTCTTAATATTTCAAAATCACTGCTAACTTTCTAAATTGACTTCATTAGCAAGATCAAAACTTTAATAATCATGTAATGACCTTAAAAACAAGGTCTATCAATCGATAATTAGTATCACATCGATTAAATTCATAATTTCAAACATATAGTAGCCCATCAACTGAAAACATTATTTCTAACTATCCACTCTAACAAAAGAGTAAAAAATCAAAGTTATAAACACAAGTCCAATCAAAAGGTAATTAACTCAATCATGTCAATAATTCAAATTAACTTAAACTTTAAGAAATAATTTCTTATTATATTTAATCACTTAAATAGGAACTTAGAATGCACAACGCAATACAATTAGAGTAAGAATATAGTAAATAGTTAATTAGTAACTTTAAAAATAGGTACAACTATACAAAAGCATACATCACATAACACAATAATATAACGAGAGAAAAAACATGATAGTGAAAATAATTAATACACAAGAAAACACAATTGACACGACTGACATTTGACTCACATTGAATCGACACTCAACCCACTCAGCCTGATTGGACAGATCTGCTCTGATACCACTAATGTGACACCGTAAACTCCAAAATAATATATATATATATATATATATATATATATATATAATTTATACAATATTCCTATAAAATTTGCAGCGGATAAATAAATTTTATTTCCAATAAAATAAAATCTTTTATTTTTAATTTAGGATATCACGTTTCTCAAAAATAAAATAAAACACTTTAAACTTAATTTTTTCATTAAAATTGTGCAATCTCGATAAGCTTGATTTAAGTATAATTACTTGGTTTAATTCTAAAAACTAACTAATACTTCAAATTCATTTCAAATTAAATAAGAAAATACAAATTATAACCCTTATTCCCGCTATCACCTATCAAAGCAGGGTTCCTCCCAAACTTGAACTTCAAGACTCATTAACCTGTAACAACTGTAATTTCGCAAACACATGGTCAAGCCAGTCAAACACAAACGACAAAGGAGGTGAGTTTTGAAATCATGTTAATAGTATAGTATAAATACGAAGAACATGCAATTAATAATAAATAAACTGTATCATTACACAAACATTCTTTAAGGAAAAACATAACATTATAAAGTCAAAACCACTCAAGGAAAATCAATAAATTTTACTATAACATCAAATCATCTAAGTAAATTATTATCGCTTTTAAAACACACCAATCACAATAAAACAATCACAAGGAAATGTAATGTTATGCATGAGCTTAGACTCTACTTCACAATGTGGTACCATTCTAACTCTGAAGTACTTGGTTAGGAGGCTTGATACTATCCCACCATCCTGGTGGACGGACAATTCAAATTGGCCCTGTCCTCATAGATCCCCTCAACTCAACCTGAGACACATATGTGACAGTCGAGGTAAACGTTTGTTGCGTGGTAGCTCCCGACATTTGGAGTGCTACCTCCAAGTCACCTAGGAATTCCCCACCCGTATACCTCCAAGGTCTAACAATCTTGCCTTAAGGCTTGACAGCACACTGCCATGATCAGGCTCATTCAATTGTACTTCGCCGGAATCACTAGGCTTGTCATGCCTTACCTATATGATGACAAAATAATATTCACTTCACAAATTCTTAATATTTATATTCTCCCCTCGTTAGCGTACTCTACTCCATTAAGAGCATCATCTTTATAAATTATCACCATTTCATCATATATGGGGTACTTCAATATTCTCATCACAATTTTATAACGTCATTAATCATACATAATCATAATCATCGTATAGACTCATCACAATTTTATAACATCACTAATCATACATAATCGTAATCATCATATAAACTCATCACAATTTTATAACATAACTATTATCGATAAAATATCAGCATTATCATCTCGCGTATATATATCATACCATGCATCCATATTTTATCATCACATCACATAAATTCGTCTTATCAAACATATGCATCAAATTCATTTGAAATCAAATATCATAATAATATCAAATACCACGCATTTAGCGAAATTAAATCAATCAACACCTTATAAATATTTCTATTCCATATTTTAATCTCATAATTTCCATATTTTCACATTATTCATCTCACATTATATTATACTCATGAACTCAAACGCTCTCTCACCCCTTACCTTATTTCGACACTTTCATACACAAATACGATTCCACGAGCAAACAGCCTTTGTTCATTGACTCTTTGAACTTCAATCGATCTAACTCGACAGTTTATGGGTAAACGTTAAAAATAAATTATGAGAAGATACTCAAAAAACTAAATTCGAAATTCGGTCAAGGAAAATTACCATAAACCGGAAAACCAATTAGTGGATAATATAGCCACTTTTCACACGGTCGTTTTGGAGTTGGTTTCACTAAAATCGGACTTACGGTGAAGGAGAACGGTGCAAAATAACAAATTCTACAAACAGAGAAGTCTGATATTTTAGAGAGAAATTGGAGATGTTAAAAATCTGAAAAATTATGTTTAGTTGACTAGTTAAATGATGAAATAACATACTGAAATTTGGAAGAAAATGGAGAAAGTTTTCTGGGATAGTTATCGATAACCAGTGTCAAGCCCATTAGCCTCCTTTTAGGTTTTACTATTACTATTTTTATTTTATTTTTTTAAAACACAATTTCATTAGTAAAACATTATTAATATTTCAAAACTAATAATTTATAAAATAGAATAATTAATCTTTTAAAATACATTAATAACCAAAACTCTCATATTCAAATTAGTCACTATAATTATACTTATTTTTCCAAATACTTACATTAAATTGTCACGTTAGAAAAAATTTGAAATTATAAAATAAATAAATATAACATCCACACTTTATATTAATTACTAATTCAAAATAAATAAATATGAAATCCTAATGCCATAATAAGTATATAAAAATCAAGATTAAATGCAATATTACTACTATCTCAAGATAATTATTTTTAAAATAAATAACTAAAAATAGAAAATAGTTATAAATAATTAAAATATAACTACGTGCATACTTAACATCAGTCAAGCGCACCAAAAAATATTACATTAATTGGGTCCGCGTATATACACGTAAAATAGCATAAAATCTTTTTCTTTAAAATATTACACTAAAGTACTATTATTTTTTTAAAAAAATATATCAAATAATAAAATAAAATATTTATTATTTATATCGCTCATTTAATATAATATTTATAAAACTAGCACATCGTAGAAAAAACCCATATGACGAAAATTATCCCAAAATTTATCAACATATCTTATAAAATAATTTTAACATCAAATTAATTATTTAAAATCCTATTTAATTAATAAAATAGTTTATTATAAAATTTGGGGTGTTACGCCTATCAGAGCGGGGTTCCTCTCAAACTTGAACTTCAAGACTCATTAACCTGTAACAACTGTGATTTCGCAAACGCAGGGTCAAGCCAGTCAAATACAAATAAGAAGGGGCTGAATTTTGAAATCATGTTGATAGTATAATACAAGTAAGAAGAACACGCAAAAATATCATAATCGAACCGTATCATTACACAAACACTGCTCAAGAAAAATATCACGTTAAAAGTCAAAGTCACTCAAGGAACATCAACATTTTTCACTATAACATCAAAGAGAATTTATAATCACATGCGATACACATCAATCACAACAAAACAATCACAAGAAAATGCAATGTCATGCATGAGCTAAGACTCTACTTCACAATGTGGTACTATTCTAACTCTGTACTATTTGGTTAGGAGGCTTGATACTATGCCACCATCCCGGTGGACAGACAATTCAAATTGGCCTTGTCCTTATAGATCCCCTCAACTCAATATGAGACACATATACGCGATAGTCGAGGTAAACGTGTGTTGCATGGTAGCTCCCGACATTTGGAGTGCTACCTCCAAGTCACTTAGGAATTCCCCACCCGAATACCTCCAAGGTCTAACAATCTTGCCTTAAGGCTCAATAGCATACCGCCACGATCAAACTCATTCAGTTGTACTTCCCTAGAATCACTAGGCTTGTCAAGCCCTACCTATATGATGGCAAAATAATCTCCACTTCACAAATTCTCAATATTTATTTTCTCCCCTCATTGGCCTATGTTACTCCATTAAGACCGTCATCTCAAACACAAATTGAAATCATCATTATTTCATCAACTATGAGGTTACTTCAATATTTTCATCAAAAATTTATAACATCACTATCATTAATCAAACATCACCATCATCACATAAACTCATCACAAATTTTAAACATCACTATCATCAATCATACATCATCACAAAAACTTATCACAAATTTATAACATCACAATCATTAATCATACATTGTCATCATCACATAAAATTATCAGCATCAATCTTTTATTATCATATCACATAAACTCATCTAATCAAACATATACATAAAATTAATTTGACGCCCAATATCACAATAATATCAAATACCACACATTTAAAGAAATTAAATCAATCAACACCTTACAAATATTTCTACTATATATTTTAATCTCACAATTTCCATATTTGCACATTAATTAATTTATCTCTCAAAGGGCTAATGTCGTACGTAGCGAGCCCTAGATAAATCGTTGAGAAATACGGTTTTCTCGTTCATCTCACAATATATTATACTCATGAATTCAAACGTTCTCTCACCCCTTACCTTATTTGGACGCTTTCACACACGAATACGATTACACGAGAAAACAACTTTAATCTTTGACTTTTTGTCCTTCAATGATCTAACTCGACAGTTTACGGGTAAACGTCAAAATAAATCATCAGAAGATACTCTAAAAACTAAATTCGAAATTAGGTCAAGAAAAATTGGCATAAATCAGAAAACCTATCAGTGGATAATACAACCACTTTTCACACGGTCATTTTGGCGTTGGTTTCACTCAAATCGGACTTACGGTGAAGGAGAACGGTGCAAAATAACAAATTCTACAAACAGAGAAGTCGGGTATTTTAGAGAGAAATTGGTATTGTTAAAAATCTGGAAAATTGTGTTTAATTGACTAGTTAAATGAGTAAAACAACATACTGAAATTTAGACGAAAACGGAGAAATTTTCTGAAACAGTTACGGATCACCGGTGTCAAACGATTGCCTAGTTTGTTGTGTTTGTTGATTTATTCCTCTTCCAAGCATTGCCGTTTTTCTTATTATTTTATTAACCCTTAAACCCTTCACACATATGGGTCAAACCTATTAGTCTCCTAATTTAATTTATGTTTTACTTTTATTATTTTTAACTTTCTAAAACAAAATTAATAATTATTTAATTTCCTTTTTAATACTCCTCCAACCACCATTTAGTTTTTCAAACATTACTAATATTTTATAAATTAGAGTAGTTAAAATAATTAATATATATAAAAAAAACATATTACTAATAACTGAAGCTCTCACATTCAAAAAAATCTCTATAATTATACTTATTTCTCAAAATAATCACATTATAATAATACTATTATATTAGAAAATAGTCAAAATTATAAAATAAATATATATAACATCAATATTTTGTATTAATTATTAATCATAACAAATATACATAAAATCACAATACCATAACAAGTATTAAAAAATAAAGGAACTCAAACACAACATTACTAATATCCAAAGATAATTATTTATAAAATAAATAATTAAAATAAGAGATACTTAGAAATAATTAAAATATAAATATGTGCACACTTTACAATAATGAAACATACACGAAAATATCACATTAATTACCATCTCACATATACCCTTAAAATCGCATAAAATCTTATTCTTTAAAATATTACACTAAAATACTATTATTTTTTAGAAAAATATGTAAAATAATAAAATAAAATATTTATTATTTATATCGCTTATTTAATATAATATGTATCAAACTAGCATATCATAAAAAGCATCCATATAACGAAAATTAGTCACAAAATTTATCAACATATATTCTAGAATAATTTTAATCATCAAACTAATTATTTAAAATCTTATTCAATAAATTAAATAGTTTATTATAAAATTTAGGGTGTTACAGGCAACCCATAGGTAGAGGTAACTTTTATTTTTGCAATCTTATTTTATCAATTTCAATTTGCTTCTATTTAATTGTGTGTAAACGTGCGTTATGATGAATAATTTTTAACAACTTGAAAAACTATTTAGTTCAGATTTTGAAATTTAAACTCTATTTCTTTGCTCATATCATTGCTCAATTCGACAAGTTTCACTAATGACATTTAGTAAATTTGCCTCATAGTTGCAAACCAATAGGTTGTAAATGGATCTTGAAAAAGAAACTAAAATCCAATGGAATTGTTGATAAATACAAGGTACGCCTTGTAGCCAAAGGTTTTAGACAAAGAGAAAATATAGATTTATTGGACATTTTTTCGTCAGTCACTATAATAACATCCATTAGGGTACTCATATCACTTGCGGCTATTCATAACCTGGTGATACACCATATGGATGTTAAAACAACTTTTTTAAATGGTGACCTAGAAGAAGAAATATATATGGAACAATCTGAAGGTTTTGTAATTCAAGGACAAGAAGACAAGGTCTATAAGTTAGATATATCTTTGTATGGTCCTAAACAAGCTTCTAAGCAATAGCATAAAAAGTTTAATAACTTGATTATATCGAATGAGTTTAAAGTGAATGAATGTGACAAATGTATTTATTACAAATCTGAAAATGACATTTGCACTATCATATGTCTCTATGGAGACGACCTACTCATATTTTGATCTAAACATTCATGCTGTAAAAATTGTGAAATCATTGTTGTGTAACAACTTTGATATAAAAGACCTCGGGGAAGCGAATGTAATCCTTGAAATTAAGAATATTAGGTCAGAAAATGGAATTTATTTGGATGAGACTCACTATGTTGAAACAATCCTAAAGAAATATAAATACTTTGACTATAAACCTGTTTGCACACCATATGATCTAAGTGTGAAACTTTTCAAGAACACTAGTGAAGGTGTTAGACAAACTGAATATTTGAGCATCATTGGCAGCCTCGTGTATGTCATTGATTGTACTAGACCCGATATTGCCTATGTCGTGAGACTGTTGTGTAGGTTTACCAGTAGACCTAGTATGGAGCATTGGTACGCTATCAAAAGAGTCATGAGATACCTAAAAAGGACAATGAGTCTCGGATTACATTATCAAAGATTTCTTACCGTCCTTGAAGGATACAGTGTTGTTGATTGAAACATTTTATTAGATGACTCCAAAGCAATCAATGACTATATTTTAGTATAGCTAGTGGTGTTGTATCTTGGAAATCGAAGAACAGACGATATTGGCTCAGTCCACTATGGAGTTTGAAATGATAGCACTAGCTACTACTAATGAAGAAGCAAGCTGGTTGAGATGCTTGCTAGTTGAGATCCCTACATGGTAAAAACCTATGACAAATGTGTTGATTCACTACGATAATACTGCTGCTATTGCGAGGATTAAGAATCGTTATTACAATGATAAGAGACAACAAATTCTTCGTAAGCACAACGTTGTTAGAGAATTACTTTCTAAAGGAGCTGTTATAGTGGATCATGTACACACTGATGATAATTTAGCAGATCATTTGACAAAAGGGTTAGCTAGAGAGAAAGTCATAAATACATCCAAAAGGATGAGACTAATGCCTATAGAGTCACTCATGATGGTAACCCGACTTAAAAGACTGAAGATCCTAAGAATCATGTTCAATAGGTAATAACAAGTCGTGAAGTGATATGAGATAAACATGTTATTATAAATCAGATAAGCATGATTCCAAAAAGCGATGATAGGATGACGTAATAGAAACTCTTAATGAGATCTATATACTACGTGGAGGGAGTACCTAGCTACAGGAGAACTTTGGATAGACTTACCTATGTGAATGTGGAAGTGGTGCCGCTTCCTATGAAATTTTGAGGCAGAATTCCTATAGCGTTCACTATATTGGGATAGACGTGCAGGGCCATTAATGCACATGATTTTGAGAATACAACCTATGAAAAGGATGTGTGTAAGTTTGATGTCAGAGACAGAGTTCAAGACTACGAGTCACTCTTGTTGAATCTGAATCTTACTTACTATGCAAAGGTTCAAGTCAAGAGACATCTTTGTTTATGCACGATCTTATAGTAGCGTTTGACACTATTTTAGAAATATCTTATTTAAATTCAAGTGGGGATTGTTGGAAAATAGAGTATGTTATTGTGTGAATTTAAAAATTTGTTGAAGTCCCACATTGGAAATAAATATTTTTTTTGTAAATTCAAGTGGAAAGAAACATGTTTTATAAAATTCAAGTCCCACATTGGTAAGAATGCTTTTTGAAGTACCACATTGGAAAACTCTCTTATTTTGAGTAGTTTTCAACTCTATAAATACTAAAGTCCCACATTGGATAGAAAACATATGTGAGTTTGCTTCCATCACTATATAATGAGTTTCAAACTATTGTCAAAAGTACACCAAAGTTGGATGCATTTCCCAACTTTCTATTTTCTTTCTTTTCTATTCTACTTGCCTAATTTACAAGCCACTTCTCCCTTTTTTTTTTGTCCCTTTGATATTTTAAAGTGGTTTTGTACCGTTGTCCCTTCAATTTTTGAGCTGTTGTTATGTTGTAGTCCCTTTGTTTTTAGAGTTTAATCGTCGTATTGAGAGTGACTTTAACCGCCATATTGAAGGTGTAATTCTAAAACGGTTTTCCACGGTGCAGACTTCGTGGTTAATAATCTGTCTTGCATAATTTGGGCAGTGCCGCGAAATGACTTTAAAAGAGCGACCTAGTCCGCGACTCAACCCAGTAATATCTTTGGTGGCATAAATTGTGATTTTTAAATAGTTTTCTAAAACTCAAAAATAACAAAAAATGCATAAGATATGACAAAGCAAATAACTATATATCATAAATAAAGGAATTATAATCAAGAATGGTTTCTATGAGACTTAAAATGGTGATATATGCTCAGTTGAACTGAACAGTAAAACATTGTCATAGTCAACGGTCGTTCAATGCCGATCATTAAATAAAGGACTACAAGCCAAGAGAGAGGGTTGCAGCTGTTGAAAAAATAAGACAATATTTGACAGAATTTTCCAAATAATAGTTAAGAAAAAATATTGTCATTAAATAAATATGACTTTTAATAAAATAAATTAGTGAACAAGTGAATTTATCGGTCTCTGGCTGTTATTAGTTACATTTTGGGGTGTATAGACTTATGATGTTAGAAAATAACACTGCACCGAAAATGAAATTTTGACATGGATGCAAAACAAAGGCAGATGTTGTGCTTTCGCGCAGACAAGAAAGAAAAAACCAAGAAATAATACAAACTGTGCGATTATGGTTGTTCGGCAGAAGATTACAAATTTATGCGAAGGAGAGAATCACATAAATCGTAGTGGAAGAAACTTCTACTACTCATAAAAAAATACACATAAATTCATGTGCAAGAGAAACTTCTACTACTCGTAAAGAAACACATATAAGCAAACACATAAAATAACAAACAAATTATGAAGAAAAAAAAGGAAATAGACCCAGAGGCAACTTAATAAACCTTATGAGTGGAACATGAGTTAAATTATAGTTCTTTAAGAGACAACTTAATAAACCTTTTGAAATGTAATTCTTTTTAAAATTTTAAAAAAACTTGAAATATTAGATACATGTCAAACTTCTGAAAATGTAATTTCTCCAAAAGTTTAAATTTTTTTTTGAAATTTTCGATGAATGTTAAACTTTCGAAATGTACATTTTACAAAATTTAAATAAAAAAAATAAAAATTTTAGATGAATGTAAAACTTCTAAAATACAGTTTTTTTAAAAGTTTAAAAAATATTCTAAACATAGATGAATGTCAAACTTTTAAAATGTATTATTTTTATATTTTTTTAAAAAAATCAAAAATCTGAAATTACCCAAACGTTAATAATTTAGAAAATTTTGACTATCAAGTAGTAGGGGGTAAAATAGTATTTTTATATTTTTTAGGGAGTGAAAGGTAAAAATGAGAGGGTAGGAGTTAGATTATGTGATCTTTATTTTGTTTTAATTAGTTTGTTTTAATTGGAACTGTGACAACTGTTTGGGCCTAGGACATCACTCGCACCATAAAAAAAAATGACATACATAATTTTTGGTTTAAACAAGCAACATTTATTAAAAAAAGCGCCGTTAAAAGTGTTCACATTACAGCGCTATAAAAAAATGTTTTCTTAGATTCCGTAATTTTTTACTAATTTTAGTTAACATTTTTAGGATATAAGTTCTATTAAAGTTGTTCTATTAATTGTAAATTTTAGTTAGTGTTATTTTCTATTTCAATGAGAGTGTGACTTCTCTAAAACTTGAACTACAAGAGTCACTTACCCATAATAACCGCAATTTCACAAACTTATGACTAAGTCAATCAAACACAAACAACGAACAAAATGAGTTTTAAAATCATAATGATAGTATAATATAAATATGAAGAACACACATAATAAATACATTAAGTCGTAATATAATCTATCATCACATCAAAGGAGACAAGATCACCACATCGCAATTCAATTCATATCATTCAGGACGTATTCAAGATTCTTACTTAACCATTCAACTTTATGTGGTATCATTCTAACTCTGAAGTATTTTTTAAGAGACTTGATATTATGTCATCATGCATTTAAGCTGAAATTCAAATTGGTCACGTGCTCATAGGTTCCCTCAAATCAATTTGAAAATATATGTGTGACGATCAAGGGAAACATTTATTTATTTTACCATTTTAACTATTCTCAAAATATAGTAATAGTTTAATTCGAGTGTTTTGGAAAATGATATTTTAATTGTGAGCAAATAAAATAAAATAAGTGAGTGGGTAATTTGTTGAGTCTTAAAATTGGGGTTCAATGGGTTAGGTCCATGTATAGTTGTGGAGAAATTAATAACCTAGTATAAAGAGAGACACTTTGAATTCTATTTTTCTTCATTATACAAATCTATTTTTCTTCAATTTTTTTCTATGACAATAGTATTAATCTTTTTCAACATAGGATAGCGTTTCTTATATTATAAATAACTTCAATTTTTTTAAGTTTAATTGTAGTTTTAATCTTCTTATTTAAATAATTTTTTAATTTTGATTTCCCATTTCTAAATCAACAATTTTAATCCGGTAATTTTTTCAATTTTTGAAATTAAACTCGTCATTTTTCACTTATGTTTATGCGGCATAGTTTAATATGATGTGATATTTATTCATTTAATAAATTATTACCACATCAGATTATATTTAAATATATAAATTATTTTTATAAAATAAATAATATTAAAATTATTTTAAAAGAATCAATAAAATACTAAATTACTACTTGTAAACACTAGAAAGTTTACTTACAAAGTATCAATAAAAAAACAAGAAAGACCAGCAAAAATCAATTAAAAAACTAGAAAAATGCCAAAAAAAAATAGAAAAATACAAATAAAAGTTGTAAAAACTAGCAAATTTATATGCAAAATAACAATAAAAAAAAACTAGAAGAAAAAAAAAAGTAATAGACCAGCAAAACCAGTAGGAAACTAGAAAAATATAAGTAAAATGTCAAACAATTCGATAAAAAAATAGAACTTATAAATTGAAAAAATCAATAAAATTACTTGCTAATATACTAGTAAAAAAACCAGAAAAACTAGAAGAAAAAACAAACAATAAAAAAAACCAATATAAATCAGGAAAACCAGAAAGAATAAACAGTAAAATAACTAGGAAAATACCAGAAAAATTCAAACACATTATAGAAAACTACAACTAAAATATTGGAAAATGTCAAAAAAAATTCTATGCACCATAGTATCATAATTTTATCTTAGTCATAAGGTATTGACCAATCATTAAAAGAAATATCATATTGTTACCTAAGTTATAGGCAAATGTCATAATACTAAAAGTTTACAAAAAAAATACATAACACTACCATTTACAAAATAAGTCATATCATCTAAGCTTAACTATCTAAGACCAGTTATCTTACTATCTCGATCAGTACTATGATATTTGAGGTTGTGGTGCTTGTGATCCTTTGAATAACAGAGTTAGTACTTGTGATCCATAAGATTGTAGTGTTTTTGAACTATCGCCAACTTGTGACTTCTTATGTGTCTTCTACTTTTGCTTAAATAGGTAATAAATAGCATATGGTATATAGTTACAACATACAATTATAGGTTTTGATCAGCAACAAAAATCATACAGTTACATCATATATAAGGTACCTTGTTTCCACCTTTAGGTGTCACTTTATCAGCAACTGTTTTACCCTATCAAGTCCTCGAATTGTGTCCAAATTTTCCATATTTTTTGCATTTAATAGTTGGAAGGTGCCTTGGAAGTATGTTTCGATTCTTGGACTCATTGTTACTCATATTAAAGTAGCAATATCAATTTACAAGGAAGGAGGATTGAATTGTAAATTCAACTATTTAAAATTTCTTGTTAAAAACTTAAGAAAATAACTCAACATTCATCTTGGTTGTGAAAACAGTTGGAGAATGTTCTTGGTTAGTTAAAACTCAACAATTTAGCTTATCTATTTAACTTGATAATAAAAAAGACTAAAAATAAATAAAGATAAGGGAAGAGATATCACACAATGATATATCATGGTTCACCCAACTCGGGCTACGTCCAGTCCTCACAACTGTGAGATTTTCCACTAAGCGTTCAAAAGGAGAACGTTCTTGGTTTTACAACGTTCTTGGTTTTACAAAGTTTTGTTCAGATCAACCTTGATCTGTAATAGCAATTTCTTTCCACCCAAAAATGATTTAATCAGGTCACCTGTCAATCTTTAAAGATGATTTTACAATTCACCTTTTAACCATAAAAGGATTTTCTACAAACTACTCAAATTATAAACAACCCTTATAGACTTGAGTTTACATAATAATGGTTTAAAGATATTAGTAGAATCTAAGTATGCTCAACTTGTGTTTGAGAATAGATTATTGATAAAAGAACTCAGTGGAATGATTCTGATATTTGAAGAGAAAAATAGAACTGAATCTTTTGTGATTGAGAAGCTTTCAAGTATGTAATTGATTGATTTTCTGAGAACTTGAAGTTCTTCTTTTTCCTTGAGCTTGGGGTTCTTTTTATAGACTTCAAGGAGGTTGATGACAGCTATTTTGACCATTGGAAAGGTGTCCATCTGTCATGTGTCAGATTTGACCAAAGACCATATATTTTAAACCATGAATATTCTTGATTTGAATATTTTGCGTTTTTGCTTCTGTGATAATAATGTATGATATATAGCTTATCATTCTTGATTGTGATGATCCTTTGTTTATGCATACAAACATCTCAGAGATGTGCTTAAATTATTCAGATTAAGACTACCTTTTGATTCGTGCAAAATAGGATGGGGAATGATATACTTATGATGGAGAATGATTGTTAATATGCTGGAGAATGATGTTATCATTATGGGGATTGATGTTAACATACAGAAGAATGATGTTATAATTCTGAAGATTGTTGTTTAACATGCTGGAGAATGTTGTCCACATGTTGGAGATTATTTGTGACATGTTGGAGAATGTTTATCATTCTGGAGACTGATGTTACCATGCTGGAGAATGATCATTTGTCACTTTTGCTCTGATCGTGCCTTTTAATCTTTGATCTTTTGGAGTCTTTCTTTTGCTGATGTGAGAGTTGTATATTCCTTGTAGATGGACTGGAAATCCATTTGTAATTTGCAGGAGCTTTCCTTCCATTAATAGATGATTTGATCTTGCTTGATGAAAATGAAAAAATGTGGAGAATGTTCTTGGTTTTCCAAAATTTGTCAAAAACATTTTTGGCTATGTTTTGTATATTTTTTGCTTTTTCTTTAAATTGATTTTGCTTGCATTGCTTAGTACCTATCTTGGATTTATTACACTCAAAAGAACATGTTAAATTATTATTTAGAATCATTATTAGAGTCTTCATTTAACCTTTGTTTGTTTACATCAAGACATTAATTTTGGATTTTGCCTCAACAATCTCCCCCTTTTTGATGATGACAAACATGTTATTTTAGATTTTAATTTTGATTCTAATTTTAATCATAGAGAGCCTAATAGCTCCCATTCAAAATATGCTTCATATTTTGTACCAAAATAACATTTCATTGATGCATTTAGAGTAATGAATATACAGAATTCATACATATGTTACAAGTAGATTAAAATATACAGAAGTTCAATTTACAAAATGACTTCTTAGTACAAATTTGATTTTATTAAAACTAAACTAATTATTCCCCTTTGTCATAGCAAAAAGGAATATGAGAAAAAATGAAAATGAAAACGAAAGTCTATTTAGAAAGGGAGGGGGAAGATCCTTCAGACGAAGAAGATCTGGACGGTTCTGGAACATCCTAGAAAGAGGGAGGAGGATTCAATGGAGGAGGATCAATCCCTAACTTTGGAGCAAGCTGGGTGGCCATCCAATCCATTAGAGTAACATACTCCTTATCTTGATGTTGTTGCCGCACCATAATTGTCTGGAGTGCAGCCATGATGGATTGGTTGCCTCTTGCTTGACCTTTTAACGTTTAGCATAGCGTTTGGAGATATCTTTTGGGGTAGAAGGGAGAGTGATGTGTGAGGGAGCAGCAGTAGGGCGAAAAGAGGAAATAGTTGCAAAGGAAGTTGCAATGGTGGGAAGGGCAGTGGCTGGAGATGTTATGGGGTGAATGGACGGAACAAGGGTATCAGGGAAGTTCAGAAATTGACTGATACCAAATATGGATGAGCTTGTCTTTTGTGGAGAGATAAAAGTTGGTAACATGATTGATGTAGAGTGAAATGGGAGTTCAGAACACGTGTCATTTAGTGAATGATAGTGAAAAGGGACGATAGGTGCCTCAGTTGATGTGTGTTGAAAGGAGGAAGGGAGGCTAGGTGGGTTGAAGGAGAAAGGGAGAATGTTTGGGGAATAACGTTCTTGAGCTGTAGTTGGAGGGGTGCAGGGTGGAGAACGTTCTTGAATGGTAGTTTGAGTGGGGCAGGGTGGATAACATTCTCGAGCAATAGGTGGAGAACGTTCTTGAGCAGTTGTTTGTGAAGAACGTTCTATAGCTTTGTCCGATTTTGCATCAAACTTTCTAAGGTTTTCTTTGTTGTTCAGAATATAGCAATAACATTCAAAAATGTGAAAATATTTGATGATTGGCTTTCTGTTTTTCCTGATTTGATATGGTGTTTTGTTGATGATTTTTCTTATTGATCCACAGTTTATAATGTAGCATGAGGTATTGATAGCTTCAGCCCAAAAATATTTTTCAACATTAGACTCTTCCAAGATTGCTCTTGTCATTTCTTGTAAGGTTCTATTTTTTTCTTTCAACAACTCCATTTTGTTGAGGAGTTCTTGCACAAGATAGATTATGAAAAATGACAAGTTCGTCAAAGAAGGTTTTAAAAGAGGCATTTATGAATTACCCTCCATGATCACTTCTTATAGAAATGATCCTAAAATCTTTTTCATTTTGTACCTTTATACAAAAGATTTTGAATGCATCAAAAGCATCATCTTTTTGTTTTAAAAATAAAACCCAAGTGTATCATGAGAAGTTATCAACAATAACAAAACCATATATCATTCCTCCTAAACTTGTTGTTGTAATAGGGCCAAAAAGATCTATGTGAAGTAGCTCAAGAATCCGGTTTGTGAAAATGAAATCTTTTGAATGAAAATTTCTTTTAACTTGTTTTCCTTTAGCACATGCTTCACATACTTTATCAAAATTAAGTTTTGGTAATCCTCTAACAACTTCTAGTTTTGAAATTTTTGAAATGGTTTTCATGCTAGCATGACCTGTCCGCCTATGCCAAATCCATTTGTCTTTATTGATAGACATGAAGCAGGATTCATCAGGTAATTCCTCAAGATATAAAATGTACAGATTTTTCTTTTTTGTTTCAGAAAAAAGAACTTCCCTAGAATTTGTTTTTATGATTTCACATAGGTTAGTTTTGAAAATAACTTCAAAGCCATTGTCATATAGTTGACTTATACTTAAGAGAGTATGTTTCAAACCTTCCACATATTGAACATCAGTTATTTGAGCAAAAATTTTCTTTACAATTGTTCATTTACCTTTAATTTAAGCTTGATTATTGTTCCCGAAGGTGACATACACTTCATCTTTCTTGAAAAAAGACATGAAGCAATTTTTATCACCTATTATATGTCTTGAACAACTGTTGTTCAAGAACCATGACTTTTTCTTGACACTTTGAAATCCAACCTGCATGATTTGTTACATTATCTTTAGGTACCCACTTGGTCTTGGGTCCTTGAGGGTTAATTTTAAATTTTGATTCCTTTTTAATAAGGCATGTTGATTTAGAGTGGTAAATCTTGGAACATGAGGAGCATCTAATTGTTTGTCTTGGAATAGGTTTAGAAAACTAAGTTTTAACCCGTTTTGGTAAAATTCCAGAACATTCTCCTTTTGTTAACTTTGTTGGAGAACGTTCTCTATTTTTTGGATTTTGAAAAAACTTTGTTTTTGCTCCAAAGTGTTCTTCTTTTTTGAAGATCTTTTTGTTCTTAATTTTTTCATCTCTTTTCTTAAAGTAACATGCAAATTCCAGATGTCCAATCTTACTGAAATATGAACATTTGATTTTGCATTTACCCTATTTTCTTTCAGGAACAAAAAAGTTTTCATACATTTTGGTTTTTTGAGTTTTATGGAAATCAAGACTAGCTTTATCGAATATTCCTACTTGAGATCTCATGATTTTTTTGAAAAGTTTCAGTAGCTCTAATGAAATTTGATAAATCATTTTTAAGAAGTTCAACTTCAGTTTTAAGGAGAACGTTCTCCTTTTGAAATGCATAACGTTCTTGAATTTCTTGACTTTCAGTTTTAAAATCTTTGAGTTAAGATTCTTTCACATTTTGAATGATCTTTTTAAGTTCATCATTCATAGCCTGAGGTTTCTCTTTCTCTTCTTTTTCTTTGTGAAATTTTTCTTTAAAAGAACTACACAAAAATTCCATTTGTTCACACAAAAGACGAGGTTCATAATTTGTTACCTCATTTTCTTATGCATTTTCCATTAAGCATATGTTGGCTTCTTCATCTTCTTCTGCATCAGATTCATCTGAGTCATCCCATATAGCCATCATTGATTTCTTTTTGAAGGGAAATCTTTTTGGTGGTCTTTTACTTATGAGACATTCAGCTTTGTAATGTCCTAATTTATTACATCCAAAACATGTGATTTGGCTCTTGTCCATTTCTGTTTAGGGACTTTCTTTTTTGTTTGGAAATCCTTTCTTGATCTGGTCTCTTCTTCTCAACATTCTTTGAATTCTTCTGGTGAGAAGGGCTATTTCTTCATCAGCATCTTCCTGTCAAGTTTCTTATAATTCTTCGTCAATTTGTGTTGGTACAGTTTCTTGGGATGCTTTCAAGGCTATTGCTTTTCCTTTCTTGGTTGGTTTATGTTCTTGTAACAACACTTCATGTGCTCTTATTGTTCCAATTAGTTCTTCTAATGCAAGCACTTCAAGATTTTTGGCTTGGCTTATAGCTATCACCATCGACCTCCATATGGTTGGAAGGCATCTCATGATCTTTCTTACTATGTCTTGTACTGAGTAAGCTTTGCCATGATAACACATCTCATTTACTATAGTTGCAAACCTTGAGTACATCCCATCAATAGTTTATCCTTCATTCATTTCGAACAACTCAAACTTCCTTATGCCAATGTCTATTCTTGTTTATTTGACATGGTTTGTTCCTTCGTGATGAGTTTGTAGTGTGTCCCATACTTCTTTAGCATTTGTGCATTCATCAACTCTTTCACTTTCTTCCTTGCTCAAAGCACATGATAAGAATAATTGTGCTTTAGAATTTAGGTGTACCTTAGTTTTATCTTAGTTGCCCAGTATACTTCTTTCTTTTCAGCAAAAGTTGAATCATTTTATTCAACTCTTGGTATAAATCTCTATTTGTAATGATGCGCCATATTCCTGTATCTTGAGATTTTAGAAACAACTGCATCTTATTCTTCTAGAAGTAGTAATCTGTTCCATCAAAGTAAGGTGGTATGTATGAAGATCCTCCTCCAACAATGTATTTTGCTTTTGACATTTTTTCTTCTAGATATTTACTCTAGCACTTGTTAAAGTGTTTAATCTTTAGAGACTTTGCTCTGATGCCAATTTAAGTAGTAATATCAATTTACAAGGAAGGGGATTTGAATTGAAAATTCACCTATTTAAAATTTCATGTTTAAAACTTAACAAAATAACTCAAGATTGATCTTGGTTGTGAAAATAGAAAATGGAAAACATTCTTGGTTCTGGAAACAGAAAACCGAGAACGTTTTTGGTTTGTTAAAAATCAACAATTTATCTTATCTATTTAACTTGATAATAAAAAGGACTAAAAGTAAATAGAGATAAGGGAAGAGATATCACACAATGATATATCATAGTTCACCCTACTCGGGCTACGTCCAGTCCTAACAACTTTGAGATTTTCCACTAAGCGTTCAAACGAAGAATGTTATTGGTTTTACATAGTTTTTTTTCAGATCAACCTTTGTTCTGTGACAACAATTCCTTTCCACCTAGAAATGATTCATTCAGGTCACCTATCAATCTTTAGAGAGGATTTTGCAATACACCTTTTAACCATAAAAGGATTTTCTACAAACTACTCAAATTATAAACAACCCTTAAAGTCTTGAGTTTACACAATAATGATTTAAAGATATTGGTAGAATCTGAGTATGCTCAACTCGTGTTTGAGAATAGATTCTCGATAAAAGAATTCAGTGGAATGATTCTGATATTTGAAGAGGAAAATAGAACTGAATCTTTTGCGATTGAGAAGCTTTCAAGCATGTAAGTGTATGTAAGTGATGGATTTTCTTAGCACTTGAAGTTCTTCTTTTTTCTTGAGCTTAGGGTTCCTTTTATAGGCTTCAAGGAGGTTGATGATAGCTATTTTGACCATTGGAAATGTGCTCAACTGTCATGTGTCATATTTGACCAAAGACTATACTTTTTAAACCATGAATGTTCTTGACCCGAACATTCCGCGTTTTTGTTTCTGTGATAATAATGTATGATTTATAGCTTCTCATTCTTGATTGTGATGATCCTTTGTTTATGGACACAAACATCTCAGAGATGTGCTTAATGTATTCAGATTAAGACTACCTTTTGATTCGTGCAAAATAGGCTGGCGAATGATGTTATCATTATGGGGATTAATGTTAACATATTGGAGAATGATGTTATCATTATGAAGACTGTTGTTTAACATGCTGGAGAATGTTGTCCGCATGCTGGAGATTAATTGAAATATGCTGTAGAATGTTTATCATTCTAGAGAATGATTGTTAATATGCTAGAGAATGATGTTATCATTATGAGATTGATGTTAACATACTGGAGAATGATGTTATCATTCTGGAGACTGTTTTTTAACATGCTAGACAATGTTGTCTGCATGTTGGAGATTAATTGCAACATGTTGGAGAATGTTTATCATTCTGGAGATTGATGTTACGATGCTTGAGAATGATCATTTGTCACTTTTAATCTTTGATCTTTTGGAGTGTGTGTTTTGCTGATGTGAGAGCTGTATATTCCTTGTAGATGTATTGAAAATCCATTTGTAATTTGCAGGAGCTTTCCATGCATTAACAGATGATTTGATCTTGCTTGATGAAAATGAAAAAACGTGGCGAACGTTCTTGGTTTTCCAAAATTTGTCAAGAACATTCTTGGTTCTGTTTTGTTAATTTTTTGTTTTTTCTTTAAACTGATTTTGCTTGCATGGCTTAGTACCTATCTTGGATTTATTACGCTCAAAAGCACATGTTAAATTAACACGTTATTTAGAATCATAAATAGAGTCTTTAATTAACATTTGTTTGTTTACATCAAAACGTTAATTTGGAATTTTGCCTAAACACTTATTTCTTTATATTTTGGGTTTTCCGGTGTTCTTCTCACACATGGTGGATTTATTGACTAACTATCTATAACGGGCCAAAGCTTTAGACCATTTGAAAGCATGACGATGTAAGAATATATTTCGATAAATATTGTTTTATTGTATGAAGTAATGAAATGAAATTAAATAACTTAATAAACGAAAGTCTGAACTAAAAAGTTGAGCTGAATTAATAACTTAACAAGCAATATTAAATATACTTGTAACATGATACAACACAATCCTCTGCAACTTCATAGTTATACCACTTGGAGGTAATACTAAGGCAACATGGCATACCAGTCAAATCCCATAATCTGCAAGCATAAGTCCTTTGTGTAAATTAAGTACATATTGATCATTTTCATTCTCTACGTGAAATAGGTCGTGCTCTATATCACAACCCAATATGGAGATCACCCATTTGATGCCTTATTGGCCTTTTCCAGCAATTGTTGGATCCTTGGACATAAGTTACTCGTATACCTTTGCACCAGTTCCATCTGAGTAACAATCCTTTTTGAAATATAATTTTTTTAATCCCTCGAGCAACGTGATGATAAGTTTGTCACGTTGTTCCAATATGGTTTTGTTGAATGCTTCACACATATTGATGACTTGTAGGTCACATAGTGTGTTAGTGTTGTATGCATGCCTTGTCCATTTACCAGCTAGAAGTTTCGTCATGTCCATCCAAGCATTTTTTTTTTCAAGTCTTTCATTCTTTGCATTGCTCTTTGTCAATATGCCATTATTGTAGCTTTAACAGCCAACCATAACATTTTTCTTCATCTATGCTCCAGGGTACTTCTTTTTTCAATTTCCATATAGATGATTTACACATAACCTGTGTTCTACACCAACATTGATATTTTGAATAACAGTTTTCAAACTCTTTTGTTAGTCTGAAATGAAGGCCCAATTCCTCTGTTGTATGTTATTCAAGTCCTCCAACAAAAAAGTAAGAAACTACTGTCATGAATCTCTAATCTCTCCCTCTACCATTGCATAGGCAATTGAAATGTATATGCAAATGCAACTTTACATGCTTCAAGACACACGTAAATTCTTTCAAAGGCAAGACCATTATTTCCCGTATCACACTTAATAATAACGGTGCTGCAAATTTGACCTCCTCAACTCTTCTGCACAACTCCTCAAATGTGAGTATTGTTCACTATCACTCTCTTGTATCATTTCAATTGCTCTTTTATTGGCCCTATATGCTTGATCATGAACTAGAAGCTCGTAATTTGCCAACAATAATTTCCAGTGAACTAGAATTTATTGACAAACCTTCATTATTATTATTAGGGAAAATTGCATTTATCTACATGAGATTTCCTTAAATAACACCCTATAGTTATCAAAATTCACTTAACTCCTATATACTAAAAAATTGCGTAGATTTTTTTTTCCGTCACACTTACATCTTTTTTTGTCATTTATCAAAAACTCGTTAGAATAGACATTTCGAATCACACATTTTAAAATTATAAATATTAGATATATCATCGTAATTGTAAAAACTCTAATTGCATAATATGAAAAATAACAAAAATAAAATAAATGTAAATATTACAAAAATAATAATTGATGCATTTTTTTTAGCGAGGATAAATGAAGCAAGTGCTTTTTTTTATTACTATAAGAAGTGTATGTGTCATATGATCAATGCAATGTTTCTTTATTATTATTTAATATTATTTTTTATTACAATGTGACGATGATAAAATAAAAACTAAAAAACTTCCATAATCTTATCATTTCACATATTCCCCAAAGCATCAATGGCTATCTCAACCTCCTTCTCCAACTTTTTTTCATTCCTCTCACCACAATCAAACCCCCAACAACAAAAACCACACCCCCCACTTCTCTATCCATTTCCATCTAATCCCAACCACCGCAGCAAGTTGGTTCCACTCGTTCTCAGCCGTGATGAACGCTCTTCATCGATTTCAACATCACCACCACCAGACTCCATGTCCTCCGTTGTTACCTCATCTCTCTCAGTTTCCAACTCCATGTTCTTAGCATCGCCGTATAATGTTCAAGTTATTGTTGAAGATGATGAGCCTGAAGAGAGGTTGCTTAATAGGTTTCGAAGAGAGGTTATGAGGGCTGGGATTATTCAAGAGTGTAAGAGAAGAAAGTTTCATGAGAATAAACAAGACAAGAAGAAGCGTAAGGTTCGTGAAGCTGCTAAGCGTAATCGTAGAAACAGATTTCCCAGGTATATTTTCGAACACAAATAGTCCTTCTTTTTTTAGTCAATAGGCAAATTAGTCATCGAAATTGTAAGACTCGGTCAAATTGGTACTAGAATTTTGAGAATTGGTCCATGAAATTTTAAAGTGTCGTCAAAATAGTCTATCCTTAGTATCATGGATTAGTTTGATAGACATTTATAATTTCATGGATGTATTTGGCAATTTGTAGAATTTTGGGATTAATTTGACACAAGCTTACAATTTCGAGAGTACTTTTAATGTATTTCTTTAAATTATGGAAATTTCACATTTTTTTGTTTTGTTTTGGTTGTTAGCTATTTTGGAGAATTGATATATGACCCAACACAAATTAAGTAGTAAATACTGATTAGTCTTTAGGTATGCTAGATGATTTTGTTTAACAATCTTATTTGAAAATCAAATTGGTAAGCATAATTTGAGAACTTTTTAAAGGGTTAATGTAGTTTGCATATGCGGTTAATATAGTTCAATGGCGTATTAATAGATATTTCAAGATTTTATAACTCATTATCCATCAACAGAATTTTATTACATGTAAATTTGAACACCTAAAGTTCAAGGTTTATGAAGTTCAAATTTGTGGTTAATGAAGTTCAGTGGATGAATAATGAGATGCGACTTGTGACACCAATGTATCTATGAACCAAATCCAACACACTTCATGAACCATGTATGTGAATTGTGTTTACCATTTAAGTAGTTATCAAATTTAAGTGTTATAAATTGATGTTCAAATGACATTTATGTTTCTTTTTGGGGTAAACTAATATATGTATCGCACACATGCTAAGACTAATCTCTCGAAATAATGAGATCTACTTAAATAGTTTACCTCTCTCAATATATATTTTTTTCATTTTCACTTGTCAAGAATCAAACCACCGACCAAGTAGTTAAGGGACCCTAGCATCTACTTCTTGTGTCACACCATGTTGGTAGGTAAATTGTTTTAGTGAAATATAATCCATCATTCTCATGTTTATTGGAGTTCAAAATCAAGACGATGGAAGTAGGAGAATCTTGTTCTAGTGTTTTGATTTATGACTAGAGACTAGGGAGTGTAGATAAGATGATAGTCTTGACTACCATAGCAATTTAGGATATTATTTTTTTTTACATTAAATTTAGGATATTTTGTATATTGGGGGTTTATGAGAAAGAGATTTAATAGTGTTTATTCAGCAAACGCTTGTCATTTAAGAACTTATGTGGTTAGTGCGTAGATTTTGCGTTCTCAACATTTGTTCAGTATTGGGAGTGAATTGGAATCAGAGTTGATGAGGTGTAAGTTCCATACAAGCTGATTCCATAATAGTATGACAATGATACTGTGAAATTCTTCCCAGCATATGTTGAAAGTTAAAACATTAAATTACTTTGTGACAATGCTTTGTATGTGAATGTGTTCTTCTGTTCTGGTTGGATATAGAGCAAGAGCAGGTATTGTCAGGGGTCCAAAGATATATGACATGAATATAGTTTTTAACATTCTTCATTTTAATTTTTAGTACATAAAAATTTAATTTATTTTGTTTGGGTTATGAAATAAATGTATGAAAAATATATAAGGAAAATTAAGTTGGGGTCTGAGTTTTAAATAGTGGTCGTGGTAATGATTGTGTCACTATCTTTGATATTGCGGAGAGTTGTGATCAATTGCGGCTGATGCAGCAACACAAAAAATTGTTTTGTCGCAGTCCAAATTGCGGTCACGGACCTTTATTTTAATCCTGGTTTGTGTGTCATGACATGGCCATGCTTCCCCTTCCTTTCTGTCAACAAAGATTATCTGATACTTGTCTGTCTTTCATCATTTTCAGGCGAGATATGGGGAAATCTCCAAGAGGACCGTACAACAACTACAGGCAGGATGTTCCAAAACCTGAGAAGGAAGAGGATGATGATAACTGGGATCTACCTGAAGAGGATGTGCTAAATTTTTGACTACACAGTTCCCCTCATTCATATGATTCTTCACATTTTACTGTGAGTGGCTTTGTCTGCATGTAGGTTCTGTTATGTGAATTCAATTCCTTGGACTCAAATTATTGTATTGTTCAATATACATTTCATTTGATATTTAGACAATATGCTCATTGGTGCATCAAAAATTTATTTAAATCCCCATGTCATGTTGAATTTTCCAGTCATGTAACAGTTATAAATCAAGGATAATTTATCTGTTAAGAAAAAATGAGTGTTCATCAGACTACAAAATATTCTTGGTGTTGAGGATAGTCTACTCATATCATCTGCAATCTCAAAATTGATGGATATTAGGAAAACAAACTGTTTTAATTTCTTTTTCTGTTTGGACTTTGGAGTATTTCCCATAAGGCCACACCATTAACTGTAAATGCTGTTTATTGGTTTAGTGATTAACTTCTCAACCATTTTTTACTTAGCCTGTGTTGGTTTCCGCATTCAAACTTAGCATTCAATTCATATTGGGACGCAAGAAACCAACACCTTATCGCGGAACCAAACATATGATTAGTTTTCATGTCTATGGTCTTTTTCATGCTTGGCTTTTTCAAGCTTTAGAGCTGAAGAGGTAATTAAGTTACTGAGAATAGGCTTAATTGATTATACAATCATTTTTGGGAACTTTAAGTTTCTTCTCCTCTGAGTTACTGAAATCCTTGACCTCATTAGGTTTTAATTTGGAACTAGACTGAATGATACAAGCGATAGACTGGATTATCAAACTAGGATTAAGTGTATAGTTATTAGCATCTAGGTTATTTTATTGTGAAAAAGCATACAGATGAGTTGTTTTTTTGGTCTTAACCCGTTGATCATCAAGGGAAAACAGCTTTGATAATCTAGAGTTCGGTCAAAGGTCAGTATAACCTAATCAAAGATTGTTCTAGCTAGAGTTGAACTCGGGTATTTTTGAACAATTCATCCTTAACTAAAACCCATTAACTATTTGACCCCAACTACTTCATTAATAAGTAGATGATATGAAACTATGGTTTTAGTAGAGGAAACAATATACATTTTGCTTGGATAGGAAGCAAATTGTTTTGTTCATGGTTTGGGCCATTAGCTTAAGTTAAACCGCTGAAACAACCTAAGTCCAGACTCTGGAGAGTACATTGATTAGGTGGAAGATTTCATCACTTCTAAATGCAAAGAAAAATGTTCCAAACTACAAAAATATTATTGAAAAAGTATACCAAATGTAATATTTCCCAGCTTACCTATTAACAAAGAAGCAGATGTTTAGTATTTCACCAAGAAATGGACATTTAAGTTAAAACTAGAAGAGAACTATTTCAGTTAGCGATAGATACTTTGTACCAATAATATGATTATTAAAAAAAGCTAAACTAAAATATGAATTTGCAACATGTTTTTTCTAATATGAATTCTTTGTTAAAACTTGAGAACTGTATGTTCTTCTATGTATATTTTCATCCTGTGCACTTCTGTGGCCACCTCAAAGCCATTTTTTCTGATGCATTGAAGTGGATCCAATCATCTAGAACAATCCTCAGGTCATGAACTTTGCTTGAGAGACCATCACAACAGTTAGCATGGATAGTATAAACTTTTTCCAGCATATCTTTATTTAGCTGACAAAGTCCACCAAAATGGTTTGCATCTACACCATGAACACGGAAGCCGTATGCCTCAGTTATCTCTACATTTTGCTTTATAGTTTCACACAAGGACTCTTCAGCATTTGGGTTTGGATACAAAATCCTGCTCAATTTCCAGTGCTTTAAGAATTCCAAGGCAATGGCATTTGCTTTCATGAAGAAGATTCCACCTTCTCGTAGGGAATCTTCTCTTTCTCCACCACTTGAGAAATTGCATGAAATACTTAGTTCATATGTAGGATTGAAGTTCGCCAATGGACTTTTAAGCCACAGTACATCTGCATCCTGCAGAAAAACAAATGTCATATACACTTCAGGTTGATGAACAAACAAACCTTTATCTTTGATTCAACCTTATCAAAATCCGGAGCAACTTTCTCCACCCCTCACAATTTTTTAAAACCACATGTTTTCAAAAATGTACTTTTGAAACATATTTTGTCAATGTATACTTCTGGATGGAACAAAATTTATGTTTTTTTTTTTCCTTCTGATGTGTACATCATTCGTAAGTGATATTGAGGGGTGTAGAAAGCTCCTCTCACATAATTCATACCGTGAAAATTATGTTGTAACCCAATTCAAGCACTTCTATCAAAACATTGTTTCTTCTCCAAGTGAGCACATTGTGTTCTAGGGTTATGATGGAGTGTCTTTTGATGGTAAAATAAGGTTCAAAGGTGGAGGGGTGTATGCAATGTGGATGCAACAACTTGCAGTATTCAAAAGCTTGGGGGTCCATAGCTATGATAACCAAGTGATTCAAAAATCTTTTAGTCCCTTGACCAGATTTGAAGCTTTGTAGTAAAATTTCAAGCATAGATCCTGGGCTTGCATGTGATTCATCTACCATGGTTAGGATAACTGTTCTATCTGGCATGGTTGCTCTTCTCAGCACTTGAATCAATTCTTGTTTTTCTGAAGGATCCTGATAGGAAAGTGAAAATTTTCTTCCACCCTAACAATAAATCGAACATTACAGAAAACATTTAGTAACTACCATTAGTAGCTACTCTACAAAAACTACCATTAGTAACTAATATTTGTTTGGTTAATTACTTACAATGATCAGTTAGTACTTAGTAAACTATCATTTTCACTTTATTATTATTACTCTTGGCAAATTTATTATTATAATTGTTATTATTATTATTATTAATTATATTAATTGTTATTATTATACTAGTTTTTTTCCTTCTATGATAGAAAAGCCTTGTTCCTTTTTCTCTTTTTACCAAATGTCATTATTTATTTATTTATTTTTAACAAACTAATATATATACATGACCTTGTTTTTTCTTATTTTTTTTAATGACTTTTGGTACCTATCCTTTTGATATTGGACCCTTAAGTCAGAACTCAGCACTGCACATTAACTAACTCACTTAAATAAAAATAAAATTCATTATATTTATATACGTCTAAAAATGACAGATGGTAAAGTTCTATATTGATGCATAATAATTCTGCAACTGTACGTTACACTTCAAACTTCAAGCAATTTTTGTATGGTGTTTTTTTTATTACTTCATCCAATCTTTTTTATAAGATATATTTATATATTTGAATTTGAATTAAAATTTGCAAAGTAGAACCAGTTAAGTTAACTGGTGACCAATTTTCGCTGCACAACCTAACAAACAAACAATTTTTAATGGGGTCTTTAATTCCATTCAATTTTTCACAGTTACAAAAACCAAATTTAAGGCTTTATATTCACAATTAGTCAATACATCAAACAATTATACAATTTTTTTCTTTCAGTTTTTTATTTTATATGTTGACATATTCTGATTGGTTATCAATATAAAATAACTTTACACTGAACCTGCATAATCTTTAAACTCTTCTTTAAAATATTTGAGTCCAATTTCGTTACAATTTACTACCAAATATTGGTGCATAATCTTTAAACTCTTGTTTAAAATATTTTTGAGTCCAATTTCGTTATAATTTACTACCAAGTATTGGTATCATGCTTAGAATCTTCAAATAATAATTAATGATAAAATAAACACTATGTTACTTGTATGAATGCAGCACTAATCTAATCAACAAAACTCAAACGAAAAAATTCACCCCAAAAAATCAAACGAAAATGAATCAACAAAATTTTACATCAAATTAATCAAAGCTTGAACAGAATTTACCTTCCTTTCATTTATAACTTGTCCAAGGTTGTTAAACCGAAAGAAGCAAATCAACACAATCAAGAACGCTGTGAGAGGAAGAAGATGGACAAAGTTTCTCAATCCCAAAGTTCTCATCCTTCTCATTGCAAATAAAATAATTCGGGGCCTATATGTTTGTTGACAAAAAAAAAAGACTATATGTTTCAATATTTTTTCCTTTTTTGCCTTGAAAAGTTAGGTCTTATTGTTTAAGTGCTATTGAAAAAGAGGTCAATGTGTTGAGAAAAAAAAAAATAGCCCTTTACATCAAAGCTATTTTGAATGAGATCTTTTATAAGCAGAAATATAGAAATTGAAAATCTATAAATTAAAATGTATATTTATATCAAAAGATTCTTAAGATCTGACTCAATTAATAAATATTGATATTGTTAGACATAATATTATGTCTCAAGAATTCAATACTTCGTAGTTGTGTATAAGTTTAATTTTTATTTTTATCTTAAAAAATATTATAAATATTACTATAATTAACTTTCGAATTCGAATCCGAGACCTTACAGTTGTGTGAATTTATTATTTTTTGATAACTACAGAACAAGTTCAAATCTAATATATCAAGTTCAACGTAACAATATCATAAAGACTATTTAAATTTAGTTATCAATTTTGCAAACAAAATTAATATATAAAATTTACGAAAGAATGGAGACTATTTGCTTCAAATTCAATAAAAATTTGATCAAATTCGAATTCAAGAAATGAAAAGTATACATAAAAATATATAATTTTTTTTGATGATCGTCTTTTTTGTTTGTATTAAACTTTTTGATGATTTATTCAAGAAAAATGAACCTTTTGATGGCTGTAAAATGAACCGTCTACCTTACATAAGAATCTTTATAAGGTAATCGATTTCTTATATTTTATATTTTATGATGACATAACAACCACTTATTAATTTTAAACACGTGTGTATTTCCCAATTATACACTCTACCCTTTCCAAGATAGCATACGAAATCTAATATGTTTTCATATATTGGCTTTTTAATATCGTAACTTTGTTGATTAGCCGACCCTTGCATTCAATGGATGTAAATTGTTTTTATACTATTATGAATTAACTCCAATTCTATATTTTTTTTATTCGAATATAAAAATTAATGTATTCACCAATATATATATATATATATATATATATATATATATATATATATATAAGGATTTGTGTGTGAATAA
>NC_021162.2:23461463-23464580 GCF_000331145.2 Cicer arietinum | reverse complement strand
CAGCATTCAATTCTATACCCTATACTTAAATCTTTCTTTCCCAACTAACATAAAAATATAATATTTGTTCTCAACTAACCTAAAAATATAATTTTAAAGAAATGGAGGGATAAGGTAAAATATTCTCTTAATTTTTATCAGACGACAAGTTTAAATCTTAAAATGAGATACAAAAACATAATTAATTATTAATATATCTAAAATATTATTTTGTGATATGGTTTGACAAATTATAATCTATCATTAAAATATTTATTCCAGTAACATCTATCTTTGTAATAAAAAACACTCATTTTTTATTTTATATAATATTTTAATAAAATATACAAAATCAATATAAATCAAATAAATATATTTTAACTAATTTTAAAACATTGAGTTAATCATATCTAAAATCAATATATTTTGCATAATTTAAATATAATGTCAATATTTGTAATAATTTGTACGTATTTATAGAATGAAAGAGTAAAGTGTTAAGCAAATGAGAAAGTAAAAAAAAAAAAAACTGAATGTATTAATATTTGTGGTGGTATGTTGGATAACTTGGATATAGAGCACTACTATAGTCTTAGTGAATCGTGTCATTTATAGGTAGAAGATGTCAAAATAAATATTTATTTGACAAATAAATATATTGTTATAAATTTATGAATTCTCAATATAAATATGTAAATTAATAGGTCTTAAAATATTATTATTTATAAATAAATCATAGAAAAAAGTTTTATGCAAAATAACGTGTTTAATTAAACTGTCCATAAATATAATTTACTTCTAAGATATTCAACTTCGTATTTTATATTTTATATATTATAATTTAGCTCTACATGTGATTTTATCAAAATATATATCTATGAAAATATAAATTAAATAAAAAATTTATCAAAGAGAAAATAATAATAATAATAATAATAATAATAATAATAATAATAATAATAAATAAATAAATAAACATTTGAAAAGCTAATCACAAAAGAAAGAAAAACTTAAAAAAAATATGAACACATAATTGTTTCATTAAAATTAAAAATAATATATAAAAATAAATATTTAATAATAAAATACAAGGAAAAAATGATATCACCTTAAATTAAATCATAGAAAAAAGTTTTATTCAAAATAACATGTTTAATTATGTCCATAAATATAATTTACTTGTAAGATATTCAACTTCTTATTTTATATTTTATATATCACTACTGGAAATTTGCTTTTTACCTACGGATTTTTCAGCGGAACTACTTCCGTCGGTAATACATTCGGATTTACCTACGGCTCGCAACTATCTTAAGAAGTTTCCTGCGGTATAATATTCCGCAGGTAACACGGCAGGTAAAGTTTTGGTTTGCCGCGGATTTGCACATGACTATGTTTCCGCAGCAAAGTTCAACTTTTTCCAATAAGCGTCCGCAGCAAATTCCGCAGGTAAATTTCATACTAAATTTTATGATTTTATTTTCATATAAATAAGGTAGAATTGTTTTTTAAACAAATTAAAAAAATAAAACAAGTGCTACAATTAAGGATGTATATTTGGACTCAGCAATACCCATTTGAATCCATCTTGATTTGGAAAGAAAAATCTATTTTGATTGATTGTGGGTGTGAGTTATCACTGAAATTAAAATTTGGAGCATAGACTGTTTAGAATGTTGATATTCACTTGTATCCAAAGCTTCCGTTGGAAATGTTATTGTAATTTTTAATTTTTATAGTATAGTGTTGTAGTACCCCAATTTTGTCCATTTTTTTAAAAAATAAATCAAAAAGGAAAATATATATTAAAAAATGAAGTAAATATATTTACAATAAGTAGGCTCATCAATTTACAATGCTAAATCAAGTTATAATTTTTAAAATTACAATTACAATCAAATTGCAACCATAAATATTAAATCAAATTAAATTACAATAAACTAAATTAAGCCTTTGGCTCTGTTTTGTTGTTGTTGTTGCCTCTCTGTTTCTAATACAGTGTTTGGCTCTGTTTTGTTGCTGCCTTTCTGTTTCAGATGCAGTGTCATTGACCTTTGCTTTGTAACTAATTAGAGAAACTGAAAAACATATTTTTTACCAGTCAGACTCAGTATACATGATAAAAACTAAATGACAAAGCTTTGAGTTTAAAAAAAAGAAACTAAGGGACAAATGAAAAAGGTCAGCAAACAATCAGATAAAACAAATAAAAGCTAAAATCGTGAATAGATCAGAGATGCAGAAAAATGCAGATGATGAGCAAAGCAATCAAAACATCAAACATGAAATAGATAGAGAAGGACCAAGGCAGACAAGAAAACAACTAAACACATAAAAAAACTCTATAAATATACCCTATAAAATTTCAAAGAGGGGGGATCTGAGATTAACACTACTAATATAAAAAAACGCATAAAAAGAAGAAGATAAGTAAGAAATCATCAGAGGGTGCATCAGTAACAAATAGCAAATAACAATCGAATAGGTATTTTTTTTTATACAATAAATTTGTTTCTTGATCTTCACTGTACAACTGCATTTTGCTAAAAAAATGCAGATTTCTTTTAAATCAAAGATTCAAACCCGCGACATGCTGTCATCGTCGAAAATGGTGTCGCCGTGGTCGCTGCGGCCACCGTCACCGTTGGCATTGTGGCCGCCGTCACCGTTGGCGTTGTGGCCGTCGTCGCCGTTTCCTTGTTCGTCCTCATTTTCCTCTTTTCCAGTCGATGTAATTGTCACATTTCCCCCCTCTACTTTCAAAATCGTAAGAACATAGAATGGGTAAGGAAGGAGGTGGTTTGGGGATGAAAAGTAACATTAAGGTTTTGCTCATGAACGATTTCTCAGCTTTGTTAATCACTGAATGGGTTTGCTATTTAGGGTTTGCTATGGAAAGCGGCCGCCCCCCCTCTAATTAGGGTTTTCTGCTTTAAACTTTGTTTTTTTGTTTAAGTTAGTTTCGGCTTGGGACTTTTACTATTATTCATTTTAATCTAAGCCCATATGTAACTCGGTCCACTTAAATCCATTCTTTTTTATTTTACTAGTCTCAACCCATTTTTATTTTACTAATCTCAATCCATTTAAATTTTACTAATCTCAACTCATTTTTATTTTACTAATCTCAACCCATTT
>NC_021162.2:23459867-23461208 GCF_000331145.2 Cicer arietinum | reverse complement strand
TTTATTTTATTCTATTTATTTATTTATTCATTTATTTATTTTAATGAACTAATCTAAAATCGACCTATTTATTAGATGTAAGTCTTTTTTATCTCTGAGTGTTAAAACACAAGTTGTACTACTTGGTGGTTTTGAAACTCAATTTAAAAATCGAGAATTATAAAATATTTTTTTTAGAGGATTAAATTAGATGTGACATCTTCTTTATTCCTTGAGTTTTGGGACACGAGTTGTACAACTTGATCGTCTTAAAACTCGTATTTTAATATATCTATTCAAATCAAACTCTTTTATTTTTCTACTTTGTCAAAACATTTTTTTTATCACAAAACAAATTTTCTTTAAAACACACTCAACACATTTGTTTTTTTTTAACCAAGAACTACGTTGCTTTGATTTCTCCATCGCACCGGGAGATACGTAGGAGCAAGATCACATTCTTGTCAAGCACATAAATAAAATTTTCTTTTTTTTGTTCTTTATTTGTTAAGTACATATTTATTTCAAAATCATGTTTTAAATATAGTAATAATTGTCATTCATATTTAATAATAAAAAAAATAAATATACTTAAGTTAAAATTAATTTTGCACAATTAATTATAGGTAACCGTTTTTCACGGATGTCATAGGGTGCTAATACCTTCCCTACGCATAATTGACTCCCGAACTCAAATTTGGTTTCAAAGACCATTTTTTCTATTTTTAAGGGTTTTCCCAATATTTTCCCTGTTTTAAAATAAATTTTGGTGGCGACTCCATTGAATTCGAGAAACACTCGGAAGCTTAGGTCGCGACAGCTGGCGACTCCACTGGGGACATTTTAGAGAGTCAGACCTAATAAATTAATTGTGCATAATTCTTAACTTTTTTTTTGTTTGTTTTTCATTTTCTTTTATTTATTTTTATAATAAATTAGTTGATATTATAATATTTTTTTAAGCTTGTAGATCATTTTTATCTATTTATTTATTTATTTATTCATGCATTTATTTATTTATTTATTATTTATTATATGTTTTATTAACGTTATGGAGTTATTGAATCATACTTATTCTACACCCTACACTTTTATTAAGACACACACTTATGAGTGGAACCTTACACTCGGGTTTGAACAAAACTTAAGTTTAGTTTCGAGGTTGTGTAGTAGTAGCCTTCTGGATGTACATCTTGTTTGGTTACCATGAAAATCTCACCTAGAGTTTGATCTTGTTAAGGGTATTGTCACTCCAAATAATTTACCTATTGTTGTTGACAATATTCCAAAATGAGATTATTGGCTCTAGAGACCGTGTTTAGAACTATAGAGCCACCTTTGTGAGAGTTTCACTACATAAGC
>NC_021162.2:23458116-23459334 GCF_000331145.2 Cicer arietinum | reverse complement strand
TTTCTTCACTAATAATTTGTTCTTGTTATTACCTAAGGCGTATGATTCCCCACTATCCAATTATCATAATTAACTAATTTATTTCATTTCCATCACATTCATATTTTAATACTCATATAAATTTTATTTATTTATAATTTTTTTTAATATAAAAAAAAAACAAAAAAATCAATAAAGCTGATTCCCCGACACACTTATCGGACTCGCGAAACTCCAAGATCATGGATGAACTCGAGCAAAACCAAGAAGTGATAAGAGCGGATGTAAACCAATTGAAGGACAAGGTTGATCAAATCCTAAAAGCTATGCATGCTTTGTCAAGGAAGGAGAATATGAATGGGAATCCTACAACTGCAAATGAAGAACATCAAACCACTCATTCTCACCCACCAGGCTTTACCCCTACTAACCAACAATTTCGTACAGCAGCTATGCAATTTCCTATGAATGGTCTCCCACGTGGTTTTACTCCGCCTATAGTCATCAACCCCATGGACAATAATCAAAACCACTCAGCTATCAACCCCTAAAACCTAAACCAATCACAAATTCCATCTCATTTGGGTTACGTGTCACCCCAAAACACTATACCCTCATAAAATATTCCATATATTGCACCCCAAGTAGTATATTTGCCAAATATTCCATATCAGACACTGAATACACATAAGATTTCTATTTATGACATTCGCCAAACCTTTAGAGCGTTGGAATAATATATGATGAACAGGTGGCTGTTGCGGAAGAGGATCATGGTGATGATGATACCCTCAAGCTAGTGTACCCTTGTCCTCCAAACACCAATCTCAACAATTGGAAGATCATCGAGTTTCCCGTGTTTGTTAATTCGTGTTCAAAGTAATTATGTATTTTTAACTCCTTTTGCTCGGCCCAAAGCTATAAGGATAACTAGTTAGGGCATATGTATTTCAATTCCGTACTTATTATCAATAAATGCATTTTTGAATTCTCCAACTGGTTTTTTTTTCTTTTTTCTTTTCTCTTTTCTCTTTCTTTTGGAAATCCTTATTCATATTTTCTTTTTTTTCCCTTTTTCTTCTTAATTTAAACCACGCAGAGTCGAAAATGAATATGTTGAAAATAGCAGCGCTAGAACCATTTCTTGTAATTTTGAATGTCTGATTAATCATGCTGATGAGGATTGTGAACACGATTGTGAGCTTCCCCCAGAACTAGAAAGCTTAATTGAACAGGAAG
>NC_021162.2:23456453-23456944 GCF_000331145.2 Cicer arietinum | reverse complement strand
TTAAATAAAGCTAGTCCTAAAGATGATTTTCCTCTACCTCATATTGATGTTCTAGTGGATATCACTGCTCAATACTCTCTTTTCTCCTTCATGGATGGTTTCTCAGGGTACAATCAAATCAAGATGACTCCCGAAGATATGGAGAAAACTACATTCATCACACAATGGGGGACTTTCTTCTATAAAGTGATGCCATTTGGATTGAAGAATGCTGGGGCAACCTATCAAAGAGCAATGGTAACCTTGTTTCAAGACATGATGCATAAAGAAATAGAGGTTTATGTGGACGATATGATTGCAAAATCTCGGACCGAAGAAGACCATGTTGTTAACCTTCAAAAGTTATTTGTGCGACTAAGGAAGTTCAAACTCCGTTTAAACCCTTCTAAATGCACTTTTGGTGTAAGATCAAGCAAGTTACTTGGGTTTATCGTTAGTCAAAAAGGGATAGAAGTGGATCCAGATAAAGTAAGAGCAATACAAGAAATGCC
>NC_021162.2:23451577-23456415 GCF_000331145.2 Cicer arietinum | reverse complement strand
TTCGTGGCTTTTTGGGTAGATTGAATTACATTGTGAGGTTTATATCGCATCTCACCGCTACATGCGAGCCAATTTTCAAGTTGTTGCGCAAAGACCAAAAGGTTGAATGGAATGAGAATTGTCAAAAAGCTTTCGAAAAGATTAAGCAATACTTGTCAAAACCACCAGTATTAGTGCCTCCAGTACCTGAAAAACCACTTATTATATACTTAACAGTACTTGACGAGTCAATGGGTTATGTACTTGGGCAGCATGAAGAATCTGGTAGGAAAGAACATGTTATTTATTATTTGAGCAAAAAGTTCACCAGCTGTGAAACAAGGTATTCATTGCTTGAACGAACATGTTGCGCATTAGCATGGGCTGCTCGTCGGTTGAGGCAATACATGATATGTCATACAACTTGGTTGGTGTCTAAAATGGACCCAATTAAGTACATCTTTGAGAAACCTGCTCTTACTGGAAGGATTGCTCGTTGGCAGATGTTGCTATCAAAATACGATTTGGTATACATTACACAAAAAGCTATAAAAGGAAGTGCCCTAGCAGAGTATTTGGCCCAACAACCTGTAGAAGATTATCAATCAATGCAGTGTGAATTCCCTGATGAAGGCATCATGACTTTATTTGAAGAGAATGAATCACCTGATAAAGAAAAATGGACGCTGGTGTTTGATGGTGCTTCTAACGCGTTAGGTCATGGAATTGGGGCAATTTTGATTTCTCCAGAGAACCAGTTCACTCCATTTACGGCTAAATTGTGTTTTGATTGCACAAACAATATTGCAGAATATGAAGCATGTGTCATGGGCACTAAAGCAACCATTGAGTCAAAGATAAAAGTTCTTGAGGTATATGGAGACTCATCTTTGGTTATCCATCAAACAAAAGGAGAGTGGGTAACTCGAGATTCCAAATTGGTTCCGTATCACACTCATATCAAAGAACTGACATAACACTTTGAGAAGATTACATTTCACCATATCCCTCGAGAAGAAAACTAGTTAGCTGACGCATTGGCCACTTTGTCGTCAATGTTCAAAATAACCACTAATCAAGACGGGTCGGTCATAAAAATTCAACAGATTCCAAATTGGTTCCGTATCATACATATATCAAAGAATTGGTAGAAAACTTCGAGCATATCACTTTTCACCATATTCCTCGAGAAGAAAACCAATTGGCTGATGCCTTGGCCACATTATCATCAATGTTCAAAATAAGCGTCGGTCAGGATGTGCCGGTCATAAAAATTCAACAAAAGGATAAGCCAGCATATTGCTTATCGATAGAAGAAGAGCTTGATAGCAAACCATGGTTTTATGATATCAAATCCTATGTTAAGAATAGGGAATATCCATCAGGTATTTCAGAGAACGACAAGAGGGTTTTGAGGAGGTTGTCAATGAACTTCTTCTTAAATGGTGATGTGCTTTATAAGAGGAATCATGATATGGTTCTCCTTAGATGTGTGGATAAAGTAGAAGCAGAAAAGATCATTCAAGAGGTTCACGAAGGTTCTTTTGGAACTCATGCAAATGGACACGCAATGGCAAGAAAAATCTTGAGGGCTGACTACTACTGGTCGACCATGGAATCCGACTGCTTTAGTCACGTAAAGAAATGTCACAAATGTCAAATATATGCTGATAAAGTACATGTACCGCCCACCTCTTTGAATGTTTTAACATCACCATGGCCGTTTTCAATGTGGGGGATTGATGTTATTGGACTCATCGAGCAAAAAGCTTCCAATGATCATCGTTTTATCTTGGTAGCTATTGATTACTTCACAAAATAGGTTGAAGCCGCATCTTATGCCAATGTGACAAGAAGTGTGGCTGTCAAATTCATCAAAAGAGAATTGATTTGTCGATATGACTTACCAAACAAGATAATCACTGATAACGCGACTAATTTGAATAACAAAATGATGAAAGAGTTGTGTGATAGTTTCAAAATTCAGCACCATAATTCTTCGCCATATTGTCGGAAAATGAATGGAGCTGTAGAAGCAGCAAATAAGAATATCAAGAAGATCATACAAAAAATGGTGGAGACATATAAGGATTGGCATGAAATGCTTCCTTTTGCATTACATGGTTATAGAACCTCTGTTCGCACCTCAACAAGGGCAACTCCTTTCTCATTGGTGTATGGAATGGAAGCGGTACTTCCCATTGAAGTTGAAATTCCATCGATTAGAGTATTGATGGAAACAAAACTAGAAGAGGCTGAGTGGGTTCAATCACGATTTGACCAATTAAATCTCATAGAAGAAAAAAGAATGATAGCTCTATGTCACAACCAATTATATCAAAAAAGAATTAAAAAGGCATACGAGAAAAAAGTTCGTCCTCGAGAGTTTAAAGAAGGGGATTTAGTGTTAAATAAAATATTGCCCATAAAAAAATATTTCCGTGGAAAGTGGACCCCGAATTACGAAGGACCATATGTTGTGAAAAAAGCTTTTTCTGGAGGAGCTCTAATACTCGCAGAAATGGATGGAGATGACCTTCCACTTCCAGTAAATTCAGATGCAATCAAAAAATATTATGCTTAAAAAAGGGTGATGAGCTCGCTAGGTTGAAAACCTGAAAAGGCGACCTAGGCAAAAACTAGAGCATCCCGATGGATTGAAAACTCGAAAGAGCAGTCCATGCAAAAGTTAGGGATAAGTGCTTCAGATTGGGGCAATTATTATTCTTGGAAGCTGATTATTAGGATTCCTAAATTACGAGAATGACTAGCGTTTGTTATGTCTCCACCTAAAATTAAACATACCCATCCCCACATTGTAACCTCTACCTCAATTGTTTTTGCTTTCATTGTAACGAATGTACATTTTCCAATATTGTCATTCAATGTTGGACGTTACACTCTTTATATACCAATCCAGATTCATTATTGATTTCTATTGTTTCAAAATTTTGTTTTATGATAATAAATGTTGGAATTTGAAATATGTGAAAATATAAAAATATTTTAAATATTTTGACACTTGAAAAATATATACACGGTAACTCGTTTGATTCTCTAGATATATGAGTGTGTGAAAAATAATAAGGAGTGTAATCATTTTAAACAATAGATTTTGCTTTGCCTCGAAAAAGCGGTCACACGAGACATATTGAAGTCGTCATGCAAAAAATGGTTGTTATCTTCATCCATTGAATCTTGGGACGGAGAAGAGCATAAGGATCGGGGAATCAAAGAAAAGAACAAAAATTTATCTATAATGCATGACACATAAACCATACATAATTTCCTCATACTCACATGATCCATGCATCTTCATTGACACTTTACCTATACTCGATGCATAACACACGAATCATTCATACCTTATCGTTCGAATTGCAAGTATCATATACTTATTCTCCCTCTTTACCTACCTTCAGGATTGGACCTATTACGTTCATGTTCATCTACGCATCGGTAAACAATCCGGAGACGATCACTTTCATTTCTATAGATCTACGCATCGGTAAACAATCCGGAGACGATCACTTTCATTTCTATAGATCTACGCATCGGTAAACAATCCGAAGACGATCACTTTCATTTCTATAGATCTACGCATCGGTAACCAATCCGAAGATGATCATTTTTAATTTCTATAGATCCACACATCGGTACCCAATCCGAAGACGATCATTTTTAATTTCTATAGATCCACACATCGGTAACCAATCCTAAGACGATCACTTTCATTTCTATAGATCTACGCATCGGTAAACAATCCGAAGACGATTACTTTCATTTCTATAGATCTACGCATCAGTAACCAATCCGAAGACGATCATTTTTAATTTCTATAGATCCACACATCGGTTGTGACACCCTAAACTCCAAAATAATATATATAATAACTTATATCATATTTCTATAAAATTTGCAGCGGATAAATAAAAATCTGTTAAAGAGAATAAAAACTTTAATTTTAACTTAGGATATCACGTTTCTCAAAAATCAAAAGGAATAATTTAAACTTATTTTCTCCGTTAAAATAGTGTAATCTCAATAAGCTTTATTTAAGTATTATTACTTGATTTAATTTAAAAACTTACTAGTACTTCTTAGATATTCATACAAAAATTCATTTAAAATTAAAAAAAAAAGTAAAATACAACTTAATCCCTTATTCCCGGTATCACCTATCAGAGCGTGGTTCCTCCCAAACTTGAACTTCGAGATTCATTAACCTGTAATAACTGCGATTTCGCAAACGCAAGGCCAAGCCAGTCAAACACAAACAAAGAAGGAGGTGAGTTTTGAAAACATGATGGCAGTATAATACAAGTAAGAAGAACACGCAATCAATCATAATAGAATCGTATCATTACACAAACATCCCATCAAGAAAATATCACATTAAAAAGTCAAGATCACTCAATGGAAATCAATAAATCTCACTATAACATCAAATCATCTAAGAGAAATTATCACCACCCACGATACATATTAATCACAACAAACACAATCACAATAAAATGCAATGCTATGCATGAGCTTAGACTCTACTTCACAATGTAGTACCATTTTAACTCTAAAGTACTTGGTTAGGAGGCTTGATACTATGCCACCATCCCGGTGGACGGACAATTCAAATTGGCCATGTCCTCATAGATCCCCTCAACTCAACTCGAGATACATATACGTGACAGTCGAGGTAAACGTGTGTTGTGTGGTAGCTCCCGACATTTGGAGGGCTACCTCCAAGTCACCTAGGAATTCCCCACCCGAATACCTCCAAGGTCTAACAATCTTGCCTTAAGGCTCGACAGTAGACCGCCACGATTAGGCTCATTCAGTTGTACTTCCCCGGAATCACTAGA
>NC_021162.2:23440488-23450798 GCF_000331145.2 Cicer arietinum | reverse complement strand
GCATAAAATCTTTTTCTTTAAACTATATATTACACTAAAAGAACTATTATTTTTCAAAAAAAAAATAGATCAAAGAGTAAAATATAATATTTATTATTTATATCGCTCATGTAATCTAGTATTTATAAAACTAGTACATCATAGAAATCATGCCTATAAGGAAAATTAATCATAAAACTAATCAACGTATATTATAAAATAATTTTAACACCAAATTAATTATCTAAATTCCTATTTAATTAATAAAATAGTTCATTATAAAATTTGGGGTGTTACATCGATAACCAATCCGAAGACGATCTCACTTTCATTTCTATAGATCTACGCATCGGTAAACAATCTGAAGACAATCACTTTCATTTCTATAGATCTACGCATCGGTAACCAATCCGAAGACGATCATTTTTAATTTCTATAGATCCACACATCGGTAACCAATCCGAAGACGATCACTTTCATTTCTATAGATCTACGCATCAGTAAACAATCTGAAGACGATCACTTTCATTTCTATAGATCTACGCATCGGTAACCAATTCGAAGACGATCATTTTTAATTTCTATAGATCCACACATCGGTAACCAATTCGAAGACGATCATCTTTATTTTTTTCGATCTACGCATCGGTAATTAATCCGAAGACGATTATTCGGCACATCTAAAAAATTTGCATCGTGCTCACTTTAACATTTCAAATGCACTTTAATACATGTGTTTGTTATTGGACAAAATTTAGGTCATTATATTTACTTATCTTTTACCCGATAACATGAAAACGAATACCATTGTTATTCATATTTTTATATTTTTCAAGTAAAATATAATTAAATATGGGCAGTTATAGTACCCCAATTTTGTCCATTTTTTTAAAAAATAAATCAAAAAGGAAAATATATATATTAAAAAAGGAAGTAAATATATTTACAATAAGTAGTCTCATCAATTTACAATGCCAAATCAAGTTATAATTTTTAAAATTACAATTACAATCAAATTGCAACCATAAATATTAAATCAAATTAAATTACAATAAATTAAATGAAGCCTTTGGCTCTATTTTGTTGTTGTTGTTGCCTCTCTGTTTCTAATACAGTGTTTGGCTCTGTTTTGTTGCTGCCTTTCTGTTTCAGATGCAGTGTCATTGACCTTTGCTTTGTAACTAATTAGAGAAACTGAAAAACATATTTTTTACCAGTTAGACTCAGTATACATGATAAAAACTAAATGACAAAGCTTTGAGTTTAAAAAAAAGAAACTAAGGGACAAATGAAAAAGGTCAGCAAACAATCAGATAAAACAAATAAAAGCTAAAATCGTGAATAGATCAGAGATACAGAAAAATGTAGATGATGAGCAAAGCAATCAAAACATCAAACATGAAATAGATAGAGAAGGACCAAGGCATACCAGAAAACAACTAAACACATAAAAAAAACTCTATAAATATACCCTATAAAATTTCAAAGAGGGGGGGGGGTTCTGAGATTAACAGTACTAATATAAAAAACGCATAAAAAGAAGAAGATAAGTAAGAAATCATCAGAGGGTGCATCAGTAACAAATAGCAAATAACAATCGAACATGTATTTTTTTTATACAATAAATTTGTTTCTTGATCTTCACTGTACAACTGCATTTTGTTAAAAAAAATGCAGATTTCTTTTAAATCAAGCATAACGGGAAAAACATAAAAGATTCAAACCTGCGACATGCTGTCATCTTCGAAAACGGTGTCGCCGTGGTCGCTGCGGCCACCGTCACTCATTTTTAAATTTTACTAATCTCAACTCATTTTTATTTTACTAATCTCAACTCATTTAAATTTTAATAATCTCAACCCATTTTTATTTTACTAATCTCAACCCATTTAAATTTTACTAATCTCAACTCATTTAAATTTTACTAATCTCAACCCATCTAAATCTTACTAATCTTAGTCCATTTAAATCTATTCATTTTACTTTTTTTTTATTTTAAAAAAAAGGTTTAATTTTCTTCATAATTAAATATCAATTTCATCATAAAAATATAAATAAATATTATGTTAAAGATTAATTAGATGTGACATCTTTTTAATCTTTGAGTTGTTAGGATACAAGTGGTACAACTTGATAGTTCTAAAACTCTCTTTATTTAACTTATTTGTTTTATTTTATTTATTTATTCATTTATTTTAATGAACTAATCTAAAATCGACCTATTTATTAGATGTAAGTCTTTTTTATCTCTGAGTGTTAAAACACAAGTTGTACTACTTGGTGGTTTTGAAACTCAATTTAAAAATCGAGAATTATAAAATATTTTTTTTAGAGGATTAAATTAGATGTGACATCTTCTTTATTCCTTGAGTTTTGGGACACGAGTTGTACAACTTGATCGTCTTAAAACTCGTATTTTAATATATCTATTCAAATCAAACTCTTTTATTTTTCTACTTTGTCAAAACATTTTTTTATCACAAAACAAATTTTCATTAAAACACACTCAACACATCCGTTTTTTTTTTTAACCAAGAACTACGTTGCTTTGATTTCTCCATCGAACCGGGAGATACGTAGGAGCAAGATCACATTCTTGTCAAGCGCATAAATAAAATTTTCTTTTTTTTGTTCTTTATTTGTTAAGTACATATTTATTTCAAAATCATGTTTTAAATATAGTAATAATTGTCATTCATATTTAATAATAAAAAAAATAAATATTTTTGGGACACGAGTTGTACAGCTTGATCGTCTTAAAACTCGTATTTTAATATATCTATTCAAATCAAACTCTTTTATTTTTCTACTATGTCAAAACATTTTTTTATCACAAAACAAATTTTCTTTAAAACACACTCAACACATTTGTTTTTTTTTAACCAAGAACTACGTTGCTTTGATTTCTCCATCGAACCGGGAGATACGTAGGAGCAAGATCACATTCTTGTCAAGCACATAAATAAAATTTTCTTTTTTTTGTCCTTTATTTGTTAAGTACATATTTATTTCAAAATCATGTTTTAAATATATTAATAATTGTCATTCATATTTAATAATAATAAAAAAATAAATATACTTAAGTTAAAATTAATTTTGCACAATTAATTATAGGTAACCGTTTTTAACGGATGTCGTAGGGTGCTAATACCTTCCCTACGCATAATTGACTCTCAAACTCAAATTTGGTTTCAAAGAACATTTTTTTTTTCTATTTTTAAGGGTTTCCCAATATTTTCCCTGTTTTAAAATAAATTTTGCTGGCGACTCCATTGAATTCGAGAAACACTCGGAAGCTTAGGTCGCGACAGCTGGCGACTCCACTGGGGATATTTTAGAGAGTCAGACCTAATAAATTAATTGTGCATAATTCTTAACTTTTTTTTGTTTGTTTTTCATTTTCTTTTATTTATTTTTATAATAAATTAGTTGATATTAGAATATTTTTTAAAGCTTGTAGATCATTATTTATTTATTCATGTATTTATTTATTTATTTATTTATTTATTATTTATTATTTATTATATGTTTTATTATCGTTATGGAGTTATTGAATCATACTTATTCTACACCCTACACTTTTATTAAGACACACACTTATGAGTGGAACCTTACACCCGAGTTTGAACAAAACTTAAGTTTAGTTTCGAGGTTGTGTAGTAGTAGCCTTATGGATGTACATCCTGTTTGGTTACCATGAAAATCTCACCTAGAGTTTGATCTTGTTAAGGGTATTGTCACTCCAAATAATTTACCTATTGTTGTTGACAATATTCCAAAATGAGATTATTGGCTCTAGAGACCGTGTTTAGAACTATAGAGCCACCTTTGTGAGAGTTTCACTACATAAGCCAATAGACCCTTTCATTATAAGAATATCCATATAAGCAAAAAACACCTCATACATTCATTCAAAATGTTATATATTCACTACAGTCATTCTACATAATTGCATTCATATCTCATGACATGACATTGTTTCTTTTGGAAAAATGAACTGGCATTTTGCATCAATTTTCAGGATTGTTGGGGAATCATAAAGACCTTAGTCACATGTAAATTAAAGTGGACAATGGGATAAAAAAAAACTTTATTTTTAAAGTTAAAGCAACCTGATTTGAAAAGTTTAAGAGACATCAGCAATCAAATGAAAACTATACAACAAGAGAGTTTCTTTCACAAATATGGGAAAATCCTAAATCTCTTGGCAGTGAATGTGCAAACGGGGGCCGCTCAATACTCCAGTCAAAGTTTACAAGTTTGTTGAAAATTGAAAAAATTGGAAGAAGAATTGGAGGAGAAGATTTGGTTGTCCTATTTAAAGAGAAGATTGAAGTACCATAGTCAATGTAGTTTTCAATTTAAATATGATGCACTCTTTTTCTTATCAATGAAGGATTTTCTATTTTGATTTCCAGTCCTCATATTTTCTTCACTAATAATTTGTTTTTGTTATTACCTAAGGCGTATGATTCCCCACTATCCAATTATCATAATTAACTAATTTATTTCATTTCCATCACATTCATATTTTAATACTCATATAAATTTTATTTATTTATAATTTTTTTTAATATAAAAAAAAACAGAAAATAATCAATAAAGCTGATTTCCAGAAGACTATATCTCAAAAAGAAAATGGCCTCTACTGAGTTCTTGGGCGAAGGTGCCTCTTTAGCTAGACCTCCTGCCTTTAATGGGTCTGCTTATATGTACTAGAAAGAAAGAATGCTTATCTTTCTAGAGGCAAGCGGTCTTGTCATATTAGATGCAGCAGAAAATGTTCCTTATGTGCCTAGACTTGCTGGTACTGATGGATCATTAATCAAGAAACCAAGATCTGATTGGTCTGATGATGATAAGAAAAGAGTTGGCTATAATGCAAAAGCGAAAAATATAATAACTTCTGCTTTGAGTGCTGATGAGTTTTTCAGGGTATCAAATTGTAAAACTGCCAAAGAAATGTGGGATACACTCCAAGAAACTCATGAAGGCACAACTGATGTCAAGAGGGCCAGAACTAACACTCTGATACATGAATATGAACTCTTCAATATGAAGAAGGATGAGTCAATCAATGACTTGCAGACACGGTTCACACATGTCATTAACAATCTGAATGCTCTAGGGAAAGTAATTGACATTGAGCAACAAATAAACAAAGTAATGAGATGCTTGACAAGAGAATGGCAACCTAAGGTCACTGCAATAGCTGAATCAAAGGATCTTGGAAGCATGACCATTGCCACCCTTTTTGGAAAGCTCAGAGAACATGAAATGGAGCTGCACCGGTTGAATGAGTCAGAGCAAACTGATCGGAAAAGGAAGGGACTATCTCTGAAAGCTCAAGCTCATAAAGTAAAATCTGAACCAGAAACCTGTACTGATGATTCCGAGAGCGAAACTGATGAAGAACCTGAAATCGAAATGTTGATCAGAAAGTTCAAGAAATTTCTGAAGAAGAAAGGAAACCAACCAAGGAAACCATCCAATTCAAGGACAAAAAGCTTCAGCAAGAATGAGACAAATGATAGCAAAGTGATAACCTGCCTGGTATGAATGTGGAAAATCAGGTCACATTAAATCTGAATGTTTTCAACTGCAAAATAGAAACAAGTTTGTGAAAGCTAAAGGCACGGATCAACCATCTTCAAAAACTAAAAGAGCCTACATAGCTTGGAATGACAATGATGAAGAATCATCTGAAAATTCAGAAGATGAAGAAGCAAACTTGTGTCTAATGGCCAACACTAACTCAGATTCAGATAGCGATGTAAGTACTACCTCTAATCCCTCTTATGAAGAATTGCATGATGCTTTCAATGAATTGCATGATGAACAAGGTAGTCAAACAATTGATTTGCACTAAGAAAATGTTAGAAAAACAGTGCATGATGTATGAAGAAATCAAAAAGGATCATAAGTTGCTTGAAGACATGAATGCACTTTTGAAAAAGAAAGCACATGATACACTCACTAGTTTTATTGAACTTGAAAGAAAGGTTGAATCACTACAATTTGATTTAGAAAAATTTACTAGTGGTAGAAACAACCTGAATGTTCTTCTTGGCAACCAAAAGAATGCAAATGAAAAATCTGGAATTGGCTATAGACCAAATAGGAATGCTCAAAAGAATCATAAATTTGTTGGATCAAAGCCAATTCATGATGTTTTCATTAAACCAACTCAAAGTACATCATCTGCTTTTTCATGCCATTTTTGTTGCAAAAAGGGACATATATCTTTTGATTGTAAACTGAAAAAGCTTGCTAACAAGGGATGGAAACAAGTTTGGAGAGTAAAGAAACCTGTGATTGAGACTAACCCTCAAGGACCCAATCTAAATTGGGTACCTAAAACCAAAGTCTGAATTATGTTTTGCAGGTCTGCTTGACATCCAAAACTCACTCATGGTACCTAGGCAATGGATGTTCCAAGCATATGACTGAAGACAAATCAAAATTCATATCTCTGAATTTGAAAGACGGAGGATATGTAAAGTATGGTGACAACAACAAAGGCAAAATACTTGGTGCTGAAGACATAGGGAGTGAATCAACAATATTAATCAAAGATTTTCTCTATGTAAAAGGTTTGAAACACAACCTGCTTAGCATTATCCAGCTTTGCGATAAAGGCTACCAAGTATATTTTACATCACATATTTGTACACTTGAGCACAAGGAAGATGATAGCATAAAATTGGTAGGTTAAAGGGTAAATAATATATACATGATTGATCTTGACTCTTTGCTTGCAAATAATGTTTGATGTTTGTTATCTAAATCTGATGAAGATTGGTTGTGGCACAATAGAATACCTCACATACATATAAACCATCTTAACAAACTTGTTAGCAAACAACTAGTGCTAGGTCTTCCAAACAGAAAATTTACTAAGGACAAATTATGTGATTCTTGTGAGAAAAGTAAATTGGTCAAGTCCTCTTTCCCACCAATAGACTTAGTACAAACTAATAGAGTTCTACAATTGATTCACATGGATCTATTTGGTCCCTCTCAAGTAAAAAGTTTTGGAGGAAATCTTTATGGCTATGTTTTAGTTGATGATTTCTCTAGATATACATGGACTTATTTTCCATCTCACAAAAGTGATGCCTTCTCAATTTTCAAAAAATTTGCAAATCAAGTACAAAATGAGAAGAATCAGAAAATAGTTTCCATTAAGAGTGATCATGGTGGAGAATTTCAAAATGAATCTTTTAACAATTATTGTGATAAAAAAGGAATTCACCATATTTACTCAGCCCCAAGAACTCCACAACATAATGGAGTTGTAGAAAGGGAGAATAGAGCTCTAGAAGAACTTGCTAGAACAATGCTTAATGACTCTAAGCTTCCAAAATAATTTTGGGCTGATGCAATAAACACAACTACTCATGTGATAAATAGAGTTCTAATTAGGCCTATCCTTAGAAAAACACCCTATGAAATATACAAAGGTAGAAAACCAAACATTGCCTATTTTAGAGTCTTTGGATGCAAGTGTTTTGTACTGAATAATGGAAAAGAGCATCTAGGGAAATTTGACTCTAAGACAGATGAGGGAATTTTTCTAGGATATTCACAATCTAGTAAGGCCTATAGGATCTACAATAAAGGAACTAAAACTATAGAGGAATCTGTTCATGTAAAATTTGATGAAATGTTTACCAAAAACTTGAACAGTACCCCTCTTACAATTGGTGATTCTCTTGATGAAATTGTAGAATCAGATCCAAAAGAATCAAATGAAACATTACCTCCAACTGACATTGATTATATAGAACCTATAAGGGAAGATGACTTACCTAAGGAATGGAAATTCAACAAAAACTATCCTATTGACAACTTCATAGGAGAAATTTCTAAAGGGATTGCTACTAGAAACTCCCTTAGACACTTCTGTAATTTCACAGCTTTTGTTTCTCAAGTAGAACCTAAAAATATAAAAGAAGCTCTCTTGGACAATGATTGGATAATAGCCATGCAAGAAGAGCTTAATCAATTTGAGAGAAACAAAGTATGGATCTTAGTTCCTAAACCAGAAAACAAACATATTATTGGAACTAGATGGGTGTTTAGGAATAAGATGGATGAGAATGGAGTAATAACAAGAAATAAGGCTAGACTAGTTGCTAAAGGCTACAACCAGGAGGAAGGTATTGATTATGATGAGACTTATGCTCCTGTAGCAAGATTAGAAGCAATTAGGATTTTGCTTGCTTATGCTTGTATCATGGATTTTAAATTGTATCAAATGGATGTAAAGAGTGCTTTTCTGAATGGAGATATCCAAGAGGAGGTTTATGTTAGTCAAACTCCAGGATTTGAGGATCCTACTTTTCCAAACCATGTTTATAAACTAACAAAAGCTCTCTATGGATTGAAACAAGCTCCAAGAGCTTGGTATGAAAAACTCAATAATTTCCTCATACAACAAAATTTTTTAAGAGGAAATGTTGATAAAACACTATTTATAAAGAAAAAGGGAAAAGACATTCTGCTTGTCCAAATTTATGTTGATGACAAAATTTTTGGATCCACAAACAGTAAGCTTTGCAAAGAATTTGAAAATATAATATAAGGAAGATTTGAAATGTCCATAATGGGAGAATTAACCTTCTTCTTAGGATTTCAAATCAATCAAAGCAAGAATGGTATTTTCCTAAGTCAAATGAAGTATTGTAATGATCTCTTAAAGAAGTTTGGCTTTGATAAATTTAAATCTATTGATACACCCATGAGTCAAGCTTGTCATTTGGATAAAGATGAAAAATGAAATTATGTGGATATGACCATGTTTAGAGGCATGATAAGATCTTTATTATATCTTACAGCTAGTAGACCTGACATTATGTTTAGTGTCTGCATGTGTGCAAGATATCAAGCTAATCCTAAGGAATCCCATCTAAGTGCAGTCAAAAGAATTTTCAGATATCTCATAGGAACCAAAAATCTAGGTTTATGGTATCCTAAAGGATCAACTTGCACTCTTGTTTGCTATTCTGATTCTGATTTTGCTGGTTGCAAATTAGACAGAAAAAGTACATCTGGTACTTGCCATCTATTAGGGAATTCACTTGTATCTTGGCATAGCAAGAAGCAAAACAGTGTTGCACTTTCAACAGCTGAGGCTGAATATGTAGCTGTTGGAAGTTGTTGTGCACAAATATGATGGCTGAAACAACACCTTTTTGACTTTGGTGTTGATCTTGGAACTGTGCCAATAATGTGTTACAACACTAGTGCCATAAATATCACAAAGAATCCTGTTATGCACTCAAGAACAAAGCATATAGAGATTAGACATCATTTCATTAGGGATCAATACCAAAATGGTAATATCATGCTTGAATATATTAATACATCTGATCAATTAGCTGATATATTTACCAAAGCCCTACCCAAAGAAAGCTTCTTCTATATTAGAATGAAACTTGGTATAATGGATCAAAATGAAATATGATATGTGTAGAAAATCGATTGAGACATTGATGTTTTCTCTAAATTTACTAACTTGCAATAGATAAGTCGATTTGCACATCGATTATCCTGTGTCAAAATTTCAAATCAGTATTACAAAATTGAATTCACAAGCGATTTGTGCTATAAAGTTTCTCAATTGTCAAAATATAAAACACGACAATCGATTTCATAATCGATTTAGTGATATGTGGTAGCAATAAATGCTGAACCAAAATCGATGTGACAAAATATACATCAATCCAATCGATTGGTGAATCGATTGAGGATATGGAAAATCGTTTTAAAAAATCGATTTCATAATCGATTTAGTGATATGTGGTAGCAATAAATGCTGAACCAAAATCGATGTGACAAAATATACATCAATCCAATCGATTGGTGAATCGATTGAGGATATGGAAAATCGTTTTAAAAAATCGATTTCATAATCGATTTAGTGATATGTGGTAGCAATAAATGCTGAACCAAAATCGATGTGACAAAATATACATCAATCCAATCGATTGGTGAATCGATTGAGGATATGGAAAATCGTTTTAAAAAATCGATTTCATAATCGATTATTACTCCCAGAAACCCAAAGATTTGAGAAATTTTCCAAACTCAAACACAAGCATCGATTTGGTAATCGATTTTGTCAAATTATAAAAAAACTGCGAGCCAAATAAGTCGACACACAAGCAACTGAAGAAACAACCCCTATCAACCTTGATAGTTCTGAACCTCATGGTGAGGAGAACTTGCTAAGGCTAATATAGCAGTCTCTACCTCTCCCATTGGTGATAATGAGGAACAACCCTAGATTAGTTGTTTAGGCTTTTGTTTTCTTTGTTGTTTTGTAA
>NC_021162.2:23403006-23440329 GCF_000331145.2 Cicer arietinum | reverse complement strand
TTTTGAATCATTATTCTCTCTTGTATTATCTTTTTGAATTTAATGACAAAGGGGGAGAATTTGAATGAATTTAACTTGTGCTTATGCTTATCTTATCATGTATACTGAAAATTGAATCTGAAATTTGAAATTGAAATGAATTATGAATTCTATAATTCAGGGGGAGTTTTAAATAAGAGTTATTATAAAGTTAAGTTTTAATTTTGAAATGTAAACTCAAAGTTAAATTGTATGTTTGTCATTTAATCAAAAAGGGGGAGATTGTAAGATATATGCCTCCTTGACTATGATTTTGATATAACTTCCAAACATACAATGTATATGCATTATCTGATTAATCTAATAGTTTGGGTTGAGATACATTTCAGGAAAGAATCAAACACTACACTTGGAAAAATCTTGGGTCTCAAGCAATCAAGCAAAGATTGATCATATCGTACAAGGCTTGAAGATTATGTGTAAATTTGTCTATTTTTCATAGTGTTTATTAGTTAGATTCATCATTATAATTTCACACATCTAATATTTGCCAATTAAAACTGAAATCATAAAATAAGTGTGTTAATCAATCAATTGGTAAATCAATTGGTTAATCGATTTTCTGATTCATAGAACAAAGTTTTCACTGAGTTAATCGATTAGTAAATCGATTACTTAAATGTTTTTATCATACCTGTGTTCTATGATTAAAAGAAATCGATTGAACAATCGATTGATATACTTTTCTTAAGTTACAAGCTTTCTACTAATCAATTAGTTAATCGATTGCATGAATGAATTAGTTCATCATTTATCAGAAACATATTGCATAATCGATTGGCACATCGATTTTAATTAAATATCTTAGTTACAGGGACAAATCAGTCGATTGGCAAATCGATTTGATTAAGTGTCTGAGTTACAGCGAGAAATTAGCTCATTGCCAAATCGATTATATTAGTGAAAGTGAATCGACTGAGTAATCGATTGTTTGATCTCGCATTTTGAACAAAACAATTATAATCGATTAATCAATCGACTCTGATATGAACTGAGTATTAGTTTCTGATATATGCATTAAAAAAATCGATTAGCAAATCGATTAGTTCATCCATTTCAAGAATTTCAAGAAAAACAAGAAATGCGAAATCGATTAGGAAATCGATTGATCTAGTAATACGCATTAATAAAATCGATTGGGAAATCGATTTGTCTGAAGTTTTTCTGAAACTGTATAAACTGAATCAATCACAATTTTTAGAACATATAGAAAGAACTGAAAGAATTTCATTAGCTTTTCGAAAATACACTTTGAGAAAAAATTATTATAACTCACAAACATTATTGGCAAATACTTAGTGTGAGAATTCATTGTGATTGAATCAAGTGTTTTAGTCTTTTTGAAAGAACCATCTTTGTAAAAGAAAGAGACTGGAAATCCAGTATTGTGAAACTGGTGGTCATCTTTTAAAGTGTGTGTGATCATCTAAAAGAGATCTCAATCTGATCTTGCTAGAGCTTGGTGATTAGTTCTTAAGGATAGATTGGTTGTTGTTGGAAATCTAGTATTGTGAAACTGGTGATCATCTTTTAGAGTGTGTGTGATCATCTAAAAGAGAACTCAATCTAATCTTGCTAGAGCTTGGTGATTAGTTCTTAAGGATAGATTGGTTGTTGTTGTAGATTGATGTTGAGTTAGATGTATAGGCATTGAAATGCTGGAAAGTCTGTAAACATACTCAAATCATTTCTAGTAAAGGCTGGAATCAGTAAGTGATTTCGGGACTGGATGTAGACTATCGAATAGATAGTTGAACCAGTATAAAAATCCCTGGTGAACACTTCTCTATCTCTATACTCTTTATCTTGTTAATACATGTGTTCTTGAATCTCAGTTTTGAATAAGTTTTGAATCTATTATTGTTAAATTGGAATTAATATTAAACAAGTTGGTTTTAATATTAAGTTCATCACTTAGGAAGGAATTGGATAATCTGGTTAATAATATTGTGTACAACTTCCTAAGGATAGAGGCCATTCCACCAACAGTGATAGCACCAAAACTGTAGTAACACGAACCCTAATCACGTTCGACCGTTTTGCATTTTGTCTCTTTGTTTCTCTCCCAAATCGCATGAACCCTAATCAGCTTCGATTGTTTCTCATTTCTTAATTTCACTTTCAAATCACAGGAACCCTAACATATATCTGACAAGTCCTAAGTGCAATTTCAAGTAATTTCTTAATTTAATTATGAATTTCAACTTAAATTTTGTGTGTTTTGTTTTCTAAACCTTTGCTTTGGTTTCGGATATGGTGTTTTAGTGAGAGTGAATTGCTATTGACTGTATTTGGGACATTGGTTAGATCTGGTGTTTTTGGGACATTGGAGCTGGAATGCTTCAATCCTTTTCAAAGCTTGAAGGTAATAAAAGTACTAAGATAAGCTTTATCATTTTGCTCAAATGCTTTTTCAACTCATGATGATTAGTAGTTTTACTCTCTTTGATTGCATGGTCCATCTCTTAGGCCAAATGATGTGAATCCATTTCTTGATGCCGCAACGACTCAGGTTAGAAGTTGAGATTTTAACAATTTGGGTCAAACATTAACAATTACCAATCCCTGTCATTTATTGACATTTGGGAAAATTTTGTACAATTTATTTTCTAATCTAATTTGGTTTTAAAGGAAAAGCAACATTTGCTTGTTTTATTTTATCTTTTGGGAGAGGGGATTTACTGAAAATTCCATGATTGAAAATCACTTGATGATTTTGTGTCATATATCAATTATCTGGAAGTGTAATAAAAGAATAGCAGACAACAAGGAAATGCTTTTTCATTTTGTTTTTTAATCTTTGCCTACTATATTTCTAAAGCACAATGTTTGAATTAGTCTTAATTTATTACATTTTTTAATTCAAATAAATTTCTAGTTGCAGATCTAGTATTTTTCTGAGGTTGGAGTCTATTGTCAAATTAAAGGAGCCAAAAAGTGTTGACATTACTACCTGCATAGAGGTATTTTCAATTAAGTATATGCTGATACAAAGGATGTAGTAAAAAAATAAAGATATAGAGAATTTGTGCATGCCTCAAGACTTCTCTAACTTATGCAGATTGAAGAAGCCTAAAAGTTAGATATTATGGACATGCGCAAACATACCATGCACAGTAGCTGAACAAACCTATGAAAAATGAAGAACTAAAGACATAATGATTACTTTTTATTGTTTTCATTGGCCACTAATGGCTTCACAACAGTTCTTGGGCAGGTATATGTGCTTGTTCAGTACAGTTCATTGGAGTAGAGACACTCATCCACAAGCTGGCGCAGGTTTGGATTCTCTAAGGCGGCGGCGATTCTTTCTTTATCATTTAATTGCTTATTGACTGCATGCAAATATTATTATAAGTTCATGTTGCAGGAAGATAGGTATATAAAGGAAACTGTAATTTCTCAGTGTGGTGCGGGGTAAAAGTGTACGTGTGTTGCAGTGTGGCTAAGCATAGTTGTTTTAAGTGAGAGTAGGGTCATATAAAATTTTAATGTTTGTTTGAGAAATTAGATGGAGTCTCCCCTGATGTTGAATGCAGAATAAAGAAGGGAAAAATGTTGCAAAAAAGGAATTAGATGGAGCTTCGATGTTATTGTTTTATCAAACTTGAATTTTTTTAACATTACCTGATTCTTCAGAGGCATGAGATCCTGGAGACACTTTAATGTCCACCTGCCGAGAAGAATTTGAGTAACATATGAGATAATAACTAGAGAGAAGACAATTATACTATGATATAAGCAGTGTGGAAATGAAATTTCCGCATTGACAATTGCGACTTAAGAAGAAAATAGAGTTTGTACATGCGATAAGGGATTCAAGAGATGGGGTTAAGAGAAGGACACATACAACTTGCAAATTCAAATGATTGAGATTATAAATAGGCACACCAAATATAGGGGAATAATATCAAACTATGTGAACATAGGGGAACATTGTAATCTAGAAGTGAAGATAGAAAGCTACTAAAAAATAACCAAGTGATTAAGTGTATCTTTAGAACATTGTATCTTTAGTATATAAATAAAATAAACATTTGATCATATTCTGTAATGGATGGAAAGACACGTGAGCAGCAGGTGACAGAAAATGACACAACAGGTGCCAATAATAACATGAATAACAACCTTCCTAAAAATGAGGAGTTAAGACGTGGAGAAAGAGTGAGAAGGCCCACATGGAAACTAACAGAATAGGGGTATTATATGGGTGGTTTAGAGAAGGTATTAGGCATTGATTGATGTATCCAAATTCTCTATCTCTCTCTGATTATTCCTTCGACTCTGAACCTTCTGCCTTCTTCTCCAATTTCAGTTCTAGACCTTAGCTTTTCACGTTGAAAACTAAGAGTCAGAGAGAATAATAACAAAAAGCATCCCATCAAAATATTGTTGTTCTTCCTGTTCCAGTTTTTTTTAGTGCTTCATTTCATATTCCTATATGTAATAATCTATTACAAATTACAAGAAAAAACAGAGGAGGATTTGAAATACTAGATCTAAAAACATATCTCTCTGGCACCCGCGGCAAGTACTCTATGGTTTGTGACATAGAGATTACATGAATGAGTCATAAAATTCAGCGTATTAGAAATACACTTTGTACCATAGCTGACCATTCTCTGGTTTTATGGGCACCAAGTTGCTCATTTGAATAATAAACTAATAAATTTAGAAAATCATACCCTTTGTTTTCAGTTCTTAATGATTCCCCTATTCTTTCTCTTTATCTCATTTCATCAAAATTTAGGCTTCTCTAACTTTCCTCTTCATGTTTTATGCATCAGGTTGTTGTATGGAGTTTTATTCCTAGTAAGCAGATGTTTGTATTTATGTTTGAATTGTGTGTCTTGCGTCTTAATGTGGGTTTTGATTTTCTTCTTATTTAGGGTTTTTCTTCTAATTCAGTGTTTTTGTGTGTTGTTTTTTGAACATTTTCAATTTGCAAATTGCTTTAGTTGCAGATACGGTGTTTTTCTGAGATTGGAGTCTATTGTCAAGTTGAAGAAAGCCAAAGAGTTCTGACATTTCCGCCATTGCTACTTGCATAGAGGTATTTTCAAGTATTGATTATGATTATTCGTTATGTTATAATATTCGTAGCTTGAGGTATAAGTGATAATTATCTGTGATGGCTTATCAGGTATTAATCCTGACAGATGAACTTGTGTTTATCTATTTTTTTAATAATTTTGACAACAGAGGTTAGTTTGTTTTCCACCTAAACACCCAATATTGTCAGTGTGAAGAGTGGAAATGTTGTTATAGTTGATTTGAACAAAAATAACACAACAAAATTGAGCCATAAAATGCATAAAAAGCTAACTCGAGGTGTGTATAAACATCTACTCAGCATTCCTGTTGTGTTGATAGAGAGTTAATTTGCATTATATTGTGGTAGCTCCTATTAGGATGAGTTCATAATTTCAAATCATATGCAGTATCAAGGGGTTTGTATGTAAAAAAAATAATGTCAAAAGATCTATTAGGCCATTAAGAAAACAAATAATGTCAGCATGCAAGCAATTTCAAACAACTAACAAAATTAGTCCTTGTGTAGATCCCTTAACAGAGTTATGAATTGTTTTAAAGGATTGAGATTTATTAGCAACTATTATTTCCTCTTTTTTATTTTTCCAATGCTTGTAGCAGCATATTGATCCTTTTCTATTTTTTATTTCCTTCATTTTCTGTCATAGCACTGAAACAAGTCTCATGATAAGTTTAATGTTGCTGTTTGGTCTGAACTAAGAGTGGTTGCAAATTGAAAGTTTACTTTGTAGGATTGTTATGACATGTAGAATTTAACACAAGTTAGTTTAACATAATTGAAAATTGTAATGTCTGGTTACATGTGGAAGAATCATCTATACATGTTTAGACTAACACGTTTGAATAACATATATTAGAAAATTAAGCCAAAAGGTTGCAACAAAATGATTAATGGATGTATCAATTATGATGGTTAAAATACTACAATATGGTGAGATAGGCAGGACTTTCAATAATCTAACTTAATGCGAAGTATGACATTTTTATTAAAATACAAGAAAAATGATGATGTCACCATAAATTAAATATGAAGTTATGAAAAAAGAGTAAAAAAATCAATACAATAATATGTAAATAAAAAAGTCAATAAAGTCATTTAAAAGACATGTCTTTTAATTTGTCACATCACTAAAATAATAATTTTAGAGAGTACGAGGTATACATCTATTAACAATATAATAATCAATAAATGTTATCTTAATGAAAATGAGCATTTTTTTAGAAATAAACCCAGTGCTAATTATCCTCAATGTCCACCCCCAGCCTCCTATTCTCCAAGTTGTCCATTGATCTTAGATTTTTTTTTTATTAAAAACAAATGATTTATTACTAATTTTTGATCCAACATTATTGTTTTTTGATCTTTTTATTATTTTGTTTTATTTAAATAAATGATTATAAATTTAATTTTTTTTCCTCTGGTTTTTGTGGTTTTTTTGTCTTATTATGGTGCTATATTTATTCTTCGTCTTGGTGCAACATTTGAATTTTCCGTCTTGGTGCAACATTTGAATTTTCCGTCTTGATACAATATTTTGATTTTGCCTCTTGTTATGGTTTTCTTTAATTCAGATAGACAAAGTAGTTTTGATCAAGAGTGTAAATTCAGTCAATGACTTTAATAGTGTCAACTTTACAGCTCTCAATTTTAATATATTTATAGGTTTTATAACATTTATAGATATTTTGCTGTTTTATGGATGTTGTAAGTTTGTTCTTAAATTCATCCTTTTCGTTTTTAATTTTGAATTGTAATTTATATCCTTTAAATGAATGAATAATATTGTTCTTTAGTAAAAAAAAATAAGCATTTTAATAATTAATACAATAATGCATTAAATGTTTTTTTAGTCAACAATAATGCATTAAATGTTATCTTAATTCTCTCTCCCGTAGCCATTACCTTACTTATATTAATAATTTATTTTAATTGTTTTATAACTTTGAAATTTATATTAAATAAAAAAAGTTTACTTTGATGAATATAGATTTAAAAATTTTCAAAGACTGAAAATTTAATATATACCTTGATAAAAACAATAAAAACAAATATTTACCCAATAAAGTCCAAAAACTAAAAAAAAAAGTCATTTATCTGCGCCAATTATAAAATAAAATTTACACCATCAATCATAATCATCAAATAAAAATCAATTTATTGTGATGTTGTGATAATATAAAACTATTAGATATGTTTGATTTTTACTATAATTTTTTCTAAAATCACATACATAATTTGTTAAGATGTTGTGATAATATAAAACATGTTACACGGTAATATATGAAAATTAAACTTTAAAAGAATATGTTGAACCATATAAATTCTGAAAATCTATACACTACATAAAAAATCATTAAAATCGTAATTTTACATATCTTTTCCAAATCTATATAACCACATCAATTCAAAATAAAATAAAATGCACTACATCAAAAAGCATTAATTTTCTTACAAAAATCAGTCAAAATTTAAATCAATTTCCAAATCGAATATAACCACATCAATTCAAAATAATTGCACTAATCAAACAGCATTAATTTTCTTACATAAATAATTCAAAATTCAAAATTTAAATGAAGTAAATTAAAAAAGTACTAATTCATTTTTTCCATTATTTAAAATATCTAAGAAGGTCTTTAAAAAAAAATACAAAATATGGACCTAATAATTCTAGAAAGATATTTCAGAAAATATACATATGTTCCAAATAAAATCGATATATGTCTTTATTGAGAGAGTTAACAACATGACTCTCTCCCAGTAAAAAAAAAAAGATAGACATACGACTATCAACTTGATAATTAGTCCCACAACGGGATCAAATGTACGTCATTTATATAGTTCATATTTTCAAAATTGATGGTGTATATGAATTTGGAGCAAATTTATAAATTGTTCTAATTAAATGACGTACATTTATAGATTTTTTTGTTGTTGTTGCTACTCCGCTACAACGGGATCAAATGACCAAGTTGATAGTCATACGACTATAAATGTACGTAATTTAATCTACAACGCGATCAAATAAATAAATCTTGTAGATTTCAAAAATCAAAAACTTGCACATATCACTTTATTTAATTTAATTTAATTTATTTTTTTGACATATTTTATTTTGTTATTTCATAGTTCATGTTATTAATAATCCTTAATACTGCATATAATATTATTACTAGCATACTTGTTTTAGAAAATTATATTGAGTTTAAATAAATTAAATTAAATTAATGTTTAAATCAATTAAAGAATATCAGCTCTTGTTGAATACAACTTTTCTAGACATTCCTATATTATTTTGCCTTCAAATTATCTTTTACATGAACATGTGCAATTGTATTCCCTATCTTTTATATATATATATATATATATATATATATATATATATATATATATAATAAATCTTAATTTGTTTAACATCCAAAGACTTTAGTTATTTTAATTATAATTTAAAATTATTACAGTGTTCATTGCATTGTAAATTTTTAGGATGCATAAAATAAACCAGAGCAATCTGTAAAGACAGAAATGACGTGCCTCTTCCAATCTTGAGATAAGATAGCATATAATACATTTATATATACATGCCTACAATTTAAAATTTATATCTTAAAAGAGTCTAGTTCTAATAGATTTGTTACTTCCCTTTTAATACGTACCATGTATTATTAGAATAGAATATTGCAATATCAAAATCATAAACACACTATATTTATTTAGTAATATATAAATTATGTTATTTTTCATTTAATTTAAATAAGATATCGATTTATATTAATATAATTATAAGCATGCATAGTATTAAATATTTTTGGATGATATTGCAAATAGTAAACAATTTATTTATCTATTGGAGCAAGTAATTAATTTGTATCTGATCATTGCGTTGATTTTTTGTGTGTGGATTATTAGAGACGAGGGTCGACGAAGACGCGATCAGTTAGCAGATCAGATTCGTTGGGAGAAATCTTCAATTGAGGTAAAGGGTGAAAGGAGGTTCGAGTTTATGAGTATAAAATAACATGAGATGTACGGGAATGCCGTAATTTCCAGATATTCATTTGGGACTTACTATGTACTATCGAGCCCATTTGAGTAATAATAATTAATTAATAATATATGAATGGTAATAGTGAGGACTAAAATATAATTTAACAACCTATATAATTGTCGTGAATCTATTTATATCAAGATTGCATGTTGTCTGATTTTATGAAATCTTATGCTGACTGTTATTGTACGAATCATATGTATTTGAGTGTTCTTGTTACTTGATTGAAATTGTGATATTACTTGAATGTTCCACCTATTAATTGAGTGTTCTTGTTATTATGTGATTGATTAAACTGGATTGTGTATTGTGAGTAGTGTAAACCAAATATTGGGATTTTATTATGATTGACTGATATACATATACAATGATGGATGTTGTGAAGTCAAACTGAAGCTTATTAAGTTGTGATGATCGAGTAAGTCTGAGATATGTGTTGTAGATTTTGGAGTTAGGATTATTTTGTCATCATTTGGGAGAGTCTGACAAACCTAGTGATTTGAGGAAGTACAACTGAATGAGTCTGATCGTGGAGGGCTACAGTCGAACTATAAGGTAAGATTGATAGACCTTGGGGGTACCTATTGTGGGGAATTCCTAAGTAGATTAGTGGGTTATTCCCTAAAGTCGGGAGCTACCGTGCAACACAAGAGTACCTCGACCGTCGCGTATATGTGTCTTGTGTTGAGTTGATGGGATCTATGAGGACTTGGCCATTCATGAATTTTCCGTCTACTCTTGTAGTGACATTGTATCAAGCCTCCTAACCATGTATTTCATTGTAGATGGTACCAAATGATGAAAAAGTATAGAGTATAGGACATGCATAACATTTCATCATTGTGACTGCTTTATTGTGATTGATTTAGATTAACCTTTGATATTATGATCTTGAGTGTTTCTCACGTTTATACTGATTTGACTAATTGCATATTCTCTTTGTTTATCTTATACTGTTACATAATTTTGAAACTCACCCTTCGTTGTTTGTGTTTGGTGTTTGTGATGGACATAGATGAGTTGTAAGCTGCAGGTGATGACTAGTACCATCAGAGAGACGGAAGCCATCCTGTCTTGGAGACATTTATTATATGCATTGTGTTCACGTTATTTTGAGCGTCTTTTATTTTGAGAATTCCCGCTTTGATAGTGGCATCAGGTTGTGACTACATTTGCACTTAATATTAAACTTACATATGTGTACTTCAAAAAAGATTTTGTTGTCTGATATTATGATTTCAAGTTGTTAAGTTTGACGGAAATTTTGGATTTATGTGACATGCTCATGATTACATGATACTCTTTACCAAAATAAATAAATGTTTGGAAGTTTATATATTTATTTATTTGAAGAATTTCATTGTTTTAAAAATAAGAATTTTTTTTATTTGAGGTTTAGGGTGTCACATTAGTGGTATTAAATATGGTTTGTCCAATCAAACCATAAATGTGTTATGTGTTTACTATATTTTCTTGTGTGCTCTGTTATAAGTGTATTGTTGTTATGGTCATTATTGTGTTAGTGGTATAGAAATAAGTTAGTTTCTCACTTCCCTAAGTGTCTCACTATATTCGATTGGCTTATCTAATTGATGTAGGTAGTTATGGCTAGTGGACGGAATGACGCTACGATTGCTGAGGCTCTAGAGTCTATGGCTGGAGTTACAGTGAGGATCTCCAAGCTTTGGTTGAATCTCAAGCTACTGCACAAGCCTCTGCACAAGCTGCTACTCAATCTGCACAAATTACTGGTCAGGTTGTTGCTCAAGCTATTACCTACAGTGTTGGCCAAGGAAATGTGCAAATAAATGAGTTCATGGTGATGGATCGATTCCACAAGACTAACCCTTAATTGTTTGAAGGTCACTATAATCCTAATGGAGCTCAGAAGTGGTTGCAAGAGGTTGAGAAAATTTTCAGAGGTCTGGCATGCCCCGAAGGTCAAAAACTGCATTTGAGAACCTTTATGTTGACAGAAGAAGCTAAACATTGGTGGGATAATGCGCGTCAATGTTTAGATAATGCAGGGACTGCAATTACTTGGGCTATATTCAAGAACATGTTCCTAGTCAAGTATTTCCTTAAAGACATCCGCTATAGGAAGGAAATGGAATTTGTCAAATTGGAACAGGGGAATATGTCAGTAGTGGAGTATGCCACTAAGTTTGAGGAGTTATCTAGGTATTATCCACTCTATGTTGGAGAGGCAGGAGAAAATTCTAAGTGCATGAAGTTTGAAATGGGACTTAGGCCAGAGATCAAGAAACAGGTTGGAATGCAAGAGATCCGTGACTTTCCTACCCTAGTGAATAAGAGTAGGATTTATGATGAGGATAGTCGTGTTGAAAAGGCACATTACCAAAACACGGGAACCATGAAGGACAATAGGCCCATGCATCATAATAGAGGAAAACCTTACTCTTCTCCTCCTAATAAATCTGGAAGTCATCTAAATTATCAACAGTACAATTTTTCAGCTGGAAAAGGAAATAATAGTGGTAACGAAATAGGAAATGGAAACAATTATAGTTATGGGGGTGGTAGAGGAAACCTCAATGGATGAGGAGTTAGTAACGGGAATAGTAACAACATGAGTCAAGTCTCAAGCAACAACAATGGTAATAATGGTGATCCGACTACTCCTATTCGATGTCACAGGTGTGGTAAGCAGGGTCACATGGCATATGAATGTAGAGATGTTGAAATTACTTGTTTTAATTGTCAACAGCAGGGCCACATCAGCACCACATGCCCCTACCCAAGGAAGACTCCACAACTTGGAAACCAGGGTAAATCCAATGGGAGAGTCTTTTCCCTCAGTGGTGCAGGAGCTTCTAGAAAGAAAACTTGATACAATGTATGTGTCTCATAAGTGATACTCCTTTATTTGTGCTATTTGATTGTGGTGCCACTCACTCCTTTGTGTCCCTTGATGGTGTTAGATGTTTAGGACTACCTGTGTCTCGTTTTCAGTATGATTTGATTGTGAATACCCCAACTAGTAAGTCTGTTGACACCTCTAGTGTTTGTCTCGACATTTCTATCCATGTTGTGGAAGGGACTTTTGAGTTGACTTAGTGTGTTTACCTTTGCGTCTAGTGGATGTGATTCTCGGTACGGATTGGCGATCTGTCAATTGTGTTCGTGTAGATTTTTTTAGTAAAACCATTAAATTTATGGACCCAGAAGAGAAGGATAAGCCTAGCAATATATCCACCAACCAAGTGAAGGCACTCTTGAAAGAAGATGCCCAATTATACATGATCTTAGCCTCATTGGAATTTCAAGAAAAAGTGGTAATACGAGATGTTCCTATTGTGTGTGAATTCTCTGAAGTATTCCTTGAAGATGTCAATAGTTTACCACCAGAGCGTGAGATTGAGTTTAACGTTGACCTTATTCCAGGTACTGGACCCATGGAACCCTATAGGATGTCTCCCTTATAGTTGTATGAGCTTAAGAAGCAATTGGAAGAGCTTTTAGATAAACAATTTATAAGACCTAGTGTGTCACCATGGGGTGCACCTGTGTTGTTGGTTAAGAAGAAGGATGGCTCTATTAGATTGTGTGTGGATTACCTCCAACTTAATAAAGTGACAATCAAGAATAAGTACCCACTACCTAGGATATACGATCTTATAGACTAATTGAGAGGATTCTATGTGTTTAGTAAGATCGACTTGAGATCAGGTTACCATCAGATTCGAGTGAAGTCTTCTGACGTCCCCTAAATTGCCTTTAGGACCCGTTTTGGCCATTAGAGTATTTGGTTATACCTTTTGATGTGACTAATACACCAGCGATGTTTATGGATTACATAAATCAGATTTGTCATCCTTACCTAGACTCATTTGACGTTGTGTTTATAGATGATATCTTAGGATACTCTAAGACTAAGGAAGAGCATGACGAACATTTAAGGACAGTCTTGCAAACCCTTAAGGAGAAACAATTATTTGCCAAGTTGTCTAAGTGTGAATTTTTGTTAGAGGAAGTAAGTTTCCTAGGACATGTAATTTCGAAAGGTGGAATAACTATTGATCCTGCCAAATTGGAGAACGTCTTAGAATGGAAAGCACCTATGTCAGTGACTGAGATTAGGAGTTTCCTAGGATTGGCAGGTTATTATTGTAGGTTCATAGAAGGATTCTCCAAGTTGGCCTTACCTTTAACTAATTTGACCCGAAAAGGGAAATTGTTTGTGTGGGATACCCATTGTGAGAATAATTTCCAAGAGATTAAGAAATGATTGACTTATGCATCGATCTTAGTGTTACCTAACCCGAGTGAACCCTTTCTAGTATATTGTGATGCGTGTGGTTCAGGATTAGGTGGAGTACTTATGCAGGATATGAAGGTGGTAGCATATGCTTCTAGGCAACTGAAGATTCATGAAAGGAACTACCCTACCCATGACTTAAAACTAGCAGCAGTTGTTTTTGTACTTAAGATGTGGATAAATTATTTATAGGATCTAGATTTGAGGTTTTCAGTGACCATAAGAGTCTTAAGCACCTTTTTGACCAGAAGGAGTTGAACATGAGACATCGTAGGTGGATGGAATTTCTGAAAGATTTTGATTTTGAGCTTAACTATCACCCTGGAAAGGCCAATGTAGTGGTTGATGCCTTGAGTAGGAAGGTTTTGAGTGTGTCCGCTTTAATGGTTAAACATAGTGAGCTGTTAGAACAGTTTAGATACCTTAGTTTAATTTGTGAAATGACACCAAAAAGCATTAAATTAAGAATGTAGAAGAGATTGAAAAGAAACATAAGTTGGATTTATACCTTTTGGATAAGTTACAGTTGATTGACCAAGGGAGAGAACCTGATTTTAAAATGTGTGCGGATGGAATTTTGAGATTTAAGGAGAGAATTTGTGTTCCCGAGGTAGAGGAGTTAAGAAAGATGATCTTAGAGGAAGGAAGTATTCACCTTGGAGCCACAAATACGTACAAGGACCTCAAGAAGATATTTTTGTGGCTAAAATGAAAAAAGATATTGTTGATTTTGTGTATGCTTGTTTGACCTATCAAAAGTCTAAGGTAGAACACCAGAAACCTTCAAGCTTGATGCAACCTTTGAGTATTCCCGAATGGAAGTGGGATAGCATCTCTATGGACTTTGTTGTAGGCTTACCACGAACCCCAAAAAGGTATGATAGTATTTGGGTTATTGTGGATAGATTAACTAAATATGCTCACTTTATTCTGATAAACATAATTTATTCTATGGAAAGATTAGCTGAAATACACATAAAGGAAATTGTGAAGTTGCATGGAATCCCATCAAGTATAGTGTCAAATAGAGACCCAAGGTTTACCTCTAAGTTTCGGGAAGGATTACAAAGCGCTTTAGGTACGAACCTTAGAATGAGTTCAGCTTACCACCCACAAATAGATGGTCAGACTGAACGAACCAATCAATCCCTAGAAGACTTGTTGAGAGATTGTGTGTTGGAACAAAATGAAAGTTGGGATAGCTTTTTGCCACTTATAGAGTTTACCTATAAATATAGTTTCCACTCTAGCATTGGAATGACCCTTTTTGAGGCGTTGTATGGGAGAAGGTGTAGGACCCCTCTATGTGGGTTTGAGACGGGTGATAACCTTGTGTTATGACCTGAGATTGTTCAACATACTACTGATAAAGTAAAAATGATTCAGGAAAAGATGAGAGCGTCTCAGAGTACGCAAATGAATTACCATGATAAAAGAAGAAAAAACCTCGAATTTCAAGAAGGTGATCATGTATTTCTGAGAGTTACTCCAACAATTAGGGTTGATCGGGCATTAAAAATGTGAAAGCTTGCTCCCCGATTAATAGGACCTTACCAAATTCTTAAGCGTATCGGTAACGTAGCACATCTTCATAGTGTCTTTCACGTGTCTCAACTTCGCAAGTAAATTTTCAACCTTCACATGTGATTGAGTCAGACAAGGTCCTAATAAAAGAGAATCTAACTTTTGAGACCTTACCGATACGAATTGAGGACCGAAAGGTCAAGAAATGAAGGGGTAAGACAATTTCATTGGTTAAGGTTGTCTAGGGAGGTGCTATTGGTAACAGTGCTATGTGGGAAGTTGAAAGTCAAATGCGCCATTCGTATCCGGAGTTGTTTTCTTCAGGTAAATTTCGAGGACCAAATTTTTTTAATAAGGGGAGAAATGTAACACCCCAAAATCTTGCTATTATATTTTAGTAATATAATAATACATTATTATTATATGTGTGTTAGGTATAATTGATAATTTTCTTCGTGTTTTTCTTAATAATTTATTTAAACTATTAATAATATTAGGATTTTGTTTGTTTTTCCTTTAAAACCAAATAAAAATAGTAATAATAATAATTAACCTAGTACCCTTCCTATTCAAACTTAAACAAACCTAGCGAGGCATTTAGCTAATATATATGAAAACAAAGTCTGTTTCACTAATCTGCCGCACCCAATATCTTTTTTAATGCATTTTAATTTCAATCCCTCCCAACATATTAACAAATTAGCTACAATCACACAATTATATTTTAAGTCTATTACACACGGATCGTTGTTCTCGGTCGTAATTTTAAGTCTATTAGCATATATTACTTTTTACAGGATCTATCATTTCGTCTGATTAGTCTCTCATTATTCTTAAATTATTATCAAAATCTATCGTTTGTGTCACTATTAGTTGAGTTTTCTTCCGATGATTTAGTTATCATTCTTTTTCCTTATTTTATTTGATAATCCAGGTTCATGATTAGAATAAAATACGAACTATATTTTATTTATTAATTATATTTTGTTTGAATACCAATTATTTATAGAATAAATTTTGTTAATAAAAATAGTGTTTTCAACCGAATCAGTAAAATTGGTTTGCAAATGTATCATAGCACAATATGATCCAAATAAATAAATCTTGTATATTTCAAAAACAAATAACTTGCATATATCACTTTATTTAATTTTATTTATTTATTTTTTTGACATGTTTTATTTTGTTATTTCATAGTTCATGTTATTAGTGTTCCTTAATACTACATACAATTTTATTATTAGCATACTTATTTTAGCATATTATATTGAGTTTAAATAAATAAAGTTAAATTAATGTTTAAATCAAAGAATATTAGCTCTTGTTGAATACAACTTTTCTAGACATTCCTCTATTGTTTTGCCTTCAAAATCTCTTTTACATGAATATGTGCAATTGTATTCTCTATGTTATATATAAATAAATAAATCTTAATTTGTTTAACATCCAAAGACTTTAGTTATTTTAATTATAATTTAAAATTGTTACAATGTTCATTGCATTGTAAGTTTTTAAGATGGATAAAATAAACCAAACCAATATGTGAAGATAGAAATGATGTGCCTCTTCCAATCTTGAGATAAGATAGCATATACTGGATTTATATATACATGCCTACAATTTAAGATTTAAATCTTAACGAGTCTAATTGTAATAGCTTTGTTACTTCCCTTAATCTTAACGAGTCTAATTGTAATAGCTTTGTTACTTCCCTTTCAATACGTACCATATATTGTTAGAATATTGCAATATCAAAATCATACACACACTATATTTATTTAGTAATATATAAATAGTGTTATTTTTATTTATTTTAAATAAGATATCGGTTTATATTAATATAATCATAAGCATGCATAGTATTAAATATTTTTGGATGATATTGCAAATAGTAAATAATTTATTTATCTATTGGAGCAAGTAATTAATTTGTATTTGGTCATTGCGTTGATTCATTTATTTATTTTCGCGAATTATTAGAGATGAGGGTCGACGAAGACGCGATCAGCTAGCAAATCAGATTCGTTGGGTGAAATCTTCAATTGACGTAAGAGGTGAGAGGAGGTTTGACTTTATGAGTATACACTAACGTGGGATGAACGGGAATGTTGTGATGTCCAGAGATTCATTCGGGGTTACTACGTACGGTCGAGCTCTATTGAGTAATAATAATTAATTAATAATATATGAATGGTAGTAGTGAGGACTAAAATATAATTTTGCAATCTATAGAATTGTCGTGAATCTATTTATATCAAGATTGCATGTTATCTGATTTTGTGAAATCTTATGTTGATTGTTATGTACGAATGATATGTACTTGAGTGTTCTTGTTACTTGATTGAAATTGTAATATTACTTGAATGTTCCACCTATTTGATTCCTTATTATGTGATTGATGAAAATGGATTGTACATTGTGAGTAGTGTATACCAAATATTGGGATTTTATTGTGATTGACATATATACATATATAATGATGAATATTGTGAAGTCAAACTGAAGCTTATCGAGTTGTGATGATCGAGTAAGTCTGAGATATGTGTTGTAGATTTTGGAGTTAGGATTATTTTTGTCATCATATAGGGAGAGTTTGACAAACCTAGTGATTTGGAGAAGTATAGCTGAATGAGTCTGATCATGGAGGGCTACAGTCGAACTGTAAGGTAAGACTAATATACCTTAGGGGTGCCTCTAGTGGGGAATTCCTAAGTGGTGAGAGAACGTTTGAATTAATGAGTATAATATATTTGGAGATGAATGGGAAAATCATATTTTCCAACGATTTATTTGGGCTCGCTACGTACAAAAGTAGCCCTTTGAGGGATAAATTCATTAATGTGAAAATATAGAAATTGTGAGATTAAAATGTGGAATAGAAATATATGTAAGGTGTTGATTGATTTAATTTCTTTAAATGTGTGGTATTTGATATTATTGTGATATTGAGTGTCGAATAAATTTTATGTATATGTTTGATTAGATGAATTTTGTGTTCTACTTTTATTTATTTAGTTAGAAACCACCTTTTGTGTGAAAACCTTATGAGTACTAGTAATTTTTTGAAATTCAATTAAGAAATTATAGTTAAATCAAGTTTATGGAAATTCCATGTTTTCTAGGAGGAAAAGGTTTAAAGTGTTCCTTTAGAATTTTGAGAAATGTGATATCCTAAATAACTTGCAAAAGTTTATTTTTCCTCTGAAAGAGATTTTATTTATTCACTGGGAATTTTGTTCAAAGAATCTAATATAAATTATTATATATGTTATTTTGGAGTTTAGGGTGTCACATGGAGGTTTGTAAGCATGCATTTGCTAATACATGTTGGCATTTAATTGAGTTGGATGCTTGTTTCTTTAAGGGAGAATATGGAGGTCAGTAAATAGCTGCAGTAGGTAAAAATGAGAATAATAAAATGATTCCCATTGCATATGCAATTGTTGAAGTGGAAACAAGAGACTCATGACAATGGTTTCTGGATCTTTTACTGAATGACATCAACAAAGTTCAACATAGACAATATGCATTCATTTTATATCACCAAAGGTATGTATACCTTCATTTATGAATCCTTTTTATATTTGTCAATATATTTAGTTTATGAGCATCACCCTCTCTATTAATTTAACATCATGCAATCTGTTTGTATTTTTTTATAATATTTTGTATTGGAGTTTGGTTCTGATTTGCGGAGTACGATTTACATGATGAATACTTTGCCTTCAACTAACTCCTCATATAGATTGAGTGGTGTTTATAGCCTTGTCCGAAACTCTTGAGATTGGTGTTACGCACGCCTTTACATTCTAAAAATTCACATTGGTTTTGAATAGTTTAATGATTTCCCTTAAATATTTCATTCATTGTTGTTTTGTATAACTCTATGTTTCATGTCTTGTTGTCTCTATGCATTTTGAGCGAATGTAATGAGTAATTTAAATACACTTGGAGTCTCTTTTTGCAAAACATTTGCAATTATAGATTTAGTTTTATGTTTGCTATTTGACTTGCACTCGGTTTTGGGAAATGATGTTAATAATACCGATAGAATCATTAGCTCTGTTGAATTATTATTTGCACGTCAATATGATCCTAAACAAAATATTGTCACCTTAATCATGGAATGTGTCATCATAGTAATGTAGAAAACTTCATATGTTCATTGAATTTGATTTCATACTATTCTATTACTCTATCTCAGTCTTATAATTTCTTTAAATTTGCTAAAATTATATGAGAATTTTGTATGCCTTCATTTATGAATCCTTTTTATATTTGTCAACTTATTTACTTTTTTTATGAATTGATTTATATGTAACGACTTTTTATGAATTGATTTTAGGGATTTGTATTTGTTATTCCCAACATCGGGGCCCATGTGAACACATATTATGTGTTAAGCACATATATAGAAATTGAAAAAACAAACTATCCCGGAAGACATATGAAAGAACTTCTTTGGTTGACAGTAAGGGCTACGTTGGTCCAAGATTGGAGGAAAGCAATGCAAAATAGTAAGGCAATCAATGAAGATGCTTGGAAAGACATGATGCAACTCCCACTTTCTATGTGGACTAGGTCTGCATTTCGCACTGATATGCAATATGACCTCCAAGTAAACAACACGTGTAAAGCTTCCAACATGGTTGTATTGGAGTATAGAGATAAGCATATCATAACATTACTTGAAGGCTTGAAACATTACATTACAATAAGGATTGTCAAATAGAAAGAGCTCATGCTACGATAGAGACAATATATGTCATAAGATTAAGCAAATATTGGAAAAGGCAAGAAAAGCAGTTGGGGGTTGGTTCCAAACTTTGCATGGAGATGATGATTTTAACTTGTTTAGTGTCACAAATGGTATAGACACTTATACAATAAATCTACACACAAAAACTTATGCTTATCGTAAGTGGGATTTGACCAGCATTCTGTGTTGACATGCCCTTGTTTGTATATGGCACAACAAAGTTGATCCATAATTGTATGTTTCACCTTACTACAAGTATAAAATTTGATTTTAATTACATATTGGTTTAGTTCCTTTTAACTCTAATTCAGTATAATTTCAGCTCTGGTTAAGTATTGGTTTAACTGCATGTTTACTTCTAGTTCAACTTTGCTTGTGTTTTTGACATGTTTTTGGTTATGTTTTAAATAGGAAAATAAATTTCTTGACATGTTACTCTTACATTGTAATGTCATCAAATGGACCAAAACTTTGGCCTACATCAAATGGAGAGCCTATAAATCCCCCAATCATGAGGAGAGCACCAGGTAGACCAAAGGAAGAAAAAAAGAACAAGTCCAATGACGAGGCAAAATGTTCTAACATACTACCAAGAGAGTTCGTAATTGTAAAATGTAAAAAAAATGTGGGAGGCTTGGTCACAACACGAGAGCATGCAAGGGTAAAACGATTGTTGATAGAAATACCAAAAGGTGGAAATAATATCAAGAGAACTAAGAAAGCAAAGACAACAAAGGTTGGAGGAGATAAGGGAGAAGCACCAAATGTTTTATCTCAAGATTCACAAGCTCCACAAACTCAAGATTCACTAACAAATTGATGGACCCAAACTTGTGAATTTTATTTTGATTATTATAAATATGTAACGATGAAACGATACTTGGGAATTTTATTTTGTAATACAGTAGTATGTATTACATTTTCTTGGACCTAAGTTTTGATAAAATTATTATTTTATAATGCAATAGTATGTAATGATGGAATACCAACATGTGAGACAATTAAGATTAATAATGAGAAAACTGATCTAAGCAGGTTGATTTTGAAGCCTACTTTAAATATAAATAATATGGACTTTTGTTATTTTAACTCATTTTTTTTAATATTTTAACTTAAAATTGAAGGAAAATATGTGTTACTTTTATGTTTTTTTGTCTTTTGGTTCATTTGATTTGAGCCGAACCAAGTTACTCGTGAACTTCAATAGAGTCGTTTTCGAACTGAAAAATAAATTTGTGACAAACTCTTTCTAGACCTACTATCTCCTATGAATTTCGATCTTATTGGACATATAGTTTTTACTCAGTTTTGTTTAACTCCTTAATACTAAATAATTAAATAACAAAATGTAATTATAATAGCTCTCTATGTTATTATATGTTGCACATAAGTCTCTAACGAACAATACAACTTTCTATATTATATGAAATAATACTTAAAATATTATTTGTCTTAAAATAATATATGAAATAAATTTTTCTTATAAAAAACTTAAAAACACAATAATAATAATAATAATAATAATAATAATAATAATAATAATAATAATAATAATAATAATAATAATCTATAAATTAGACTATTTTTAAATTTGAAACTCTAATTATTTCTAGTCTTTGATTTAAAGATGTTTTCTCGTCCAAATATTTCTATATATCTCTTTTTCTCGTCCAAATATTTCTATAGATTTCCTACTTCTCGTACATATATAATAAATAAATAAAACATAATATGAAGAGAGAAAAAAATATTAATTTACATATTAACATAGTAAAGAGAGATAAAAATGGAGAAAAGAGACAATAAAAATAAAATAAGGAAGAGAAAAATTTAAATAAAAAGAAAAGAGACGAAGAAGTTGTCCGTGTAAGATTACTAGGCGACGACTTTGGCCCTCCAAAATGGTTCTATGGGTTTACTTTTGTGAGGGTCGTAACACTTGGCTAGTTCCTAGTTCATTATTGAGGCCTATAGCCTTAAGAAATGTCAAATTTTGGAAAAAAATAACTTCCAACTAATAATTTGACCGAGGGCTTTAGCCTAAGAAATATTTTGTTGGAACAACATTGAGGGCTATAAGTATAACTCTCGTAAATTTAAAACGTCCATATTTTTCTACGGCTTTGGCCCTAAAAAAATAATTTGGATATGTTCCTATGGCTCTCGCAAATTTATCTGTAAAGGAATAATAACAAGTGAGAAATCCAATTAACACAAGTTATCCAAGGGATTGTTAGTTTTTGAAATTGAATGTTAAATCATTTCATACCTAAGACATAAGCCAAGGGATATGTCCTTGTATTATGACTAGTCATAAAAACTGATATCGCTACTAACATATGTGACTGCACTTGACTTCTTACGGACAAAACAACAATATGTTTAAAAAGTTCATCCTTTTGAAAGGCCACCACCCCAACTCTAGAAATTCAATCCTTCTAATGAGAATTTTTTATATATATTTAAAACAAACTCATCTGTCATCTTAGTAATTTATTTCACATGTGTAAACATATTTCACCTCAGCAAAAAAGTTGATGTGTACACCTCAAGAGTTTTCTTGTTTTTTATATTTCACCTCATTTTATTCTATTGAGTTTCTAAATAATTTTTCCCTCTTTTAATCCTTCTAATCTCTAATTTTTTTAATGACTTCCTCCAACAATTTCTTCTTCCCTCTTGTGTACGCCTCAATCATTCGTCATCCTCGCAAAATCATCTTCTACAAAATCATTTGTTCCTCTGCGGTATAAGTTGGTCCATTGCAACAAAAAATTTCCTCATCTTTTGATAGAGGAATCATAATCATTAACAGAGAAATCATAATCATTAATATTTTGGTTACAAAATATTAATTGTCAAACAATTATAAGTATACAAATAATTACAAATGAATTACTTTAATTTCATCTGTTATATATATTTAAATATTTATATTTGATTTTCTACGTTAAATATTGGTAAATATATATAATATATAAATATTTAGAAATGATGGACAAAGTCATGTCTCTTTGAATTTTAGTCAGTTTTATTTTACTGAAACTAATTAAATTTAATTTGTTGTTTTATAGTGTTAATTGACATGAAATTAAAATAATTTATTTGTAATTATTTGTATTCGATGTATAATTTAATTGTTTGACGATTAATATTTTGTAACCGAATTGTTATAAATTTTAGATTTCGATTTTGAAACCCAAATAATTTTAATCATGTTTAAAAGATATTGTGTCATTGAATTAGATCAAGTAAATTAGAGCATTTTAAATTTTAGAAGACAAATCCGCTTGTATTATGAAAAAAATTCAAATGTTAAAGTTAATGACTTCGATCATTTTAATCATCGATCTTAGTGGTAATTGTAAAAAAAATTTATTTTAAATCAGATATATTAGAATTTTAATTTACAAACTATTATTAATATTGACAGAGGAATCATAATCATTAATATTTTGGTTACAAAATATTTAGTTACAAAATATTAATTGCCAAACAATTATACATATACAAATAATTACAAATGAATTACTTTAATTTCATCTATTATATATATTTAAATATTTTATATTTGATTTTCTACTTTGAATATCGATAAATATATATAATATATAAATATTTAAAAAATGATGGACAAAGTCATGTCTCTTCGAATTTTAGTCAGTTTTATTTTACTGAAACTAATTAAATTTAATTTTTTGTTTTATAGTGTTAATGTACATAAAATTAAAGTAATTTAATTGTACTTATTTGTATTTGATGTATACTTGTAATTGTTTGACAATTAATGTTTTGTAACCGAATTGTTATAAATTTTATATTTCGATTTTGAAACTCAAATAATTTTAATCATGTTTAAAAGATATGTTTCATTGAATTGGATCAAGTAAATTAGATCATTTTAAACTTCAGAAGACAAATCTTGATGTATTGTGGAAATTTTTTAAATGTTAAAGTTAACGACTTCGATCATTTTAATCATCAATCTTTGTGGTAATTGTGAAATTTTTTATTTTAAATTGGATATATTAAAATTTTAATTTACAAACTATTATTAATATTGACAGAGGAATCATAATCGTTAACATTTTGGTTACAAAATATTAATTGTCAAACAATTATAAGTATACAAATAATTATAAATGAATTACTTTAATTTCATCTATTACATATATTTAAATATTTATATTTGATTTTCTACTTTAAATATTGGTAAATATATATAATATATAAATATTTAGAAATGATGGACAAAGTCACGTCTCTTTGAATTTTAGTTAGTTTTCTTTTACTGAAACTAATTAAATTTAATTTGTTTTTTTATAGTGTTAATTGACATGAAATTAAAGTAATTTATTTGTAATTATTTGTATTTGATGTATACATGTAATTGTTTGACAATTAATATTTTGTAACCGAATTGTTATAAATTTTAGATTTCGATTTTGAAACCCAAGTAATTTTAATCACCTTTAAAAGATATGTGTCATTGAATTGAATTAAGTAAATTATATCATTTTCAGAACACAAATCTGCATGTTGCGTGGAATTTTTTCAAATGTTAAAGCTAATGACTTCGATCATTTTAATCATCGATATTTGTGGTAATTGTGAAATTTTTTATTTTAAATTGGATATATTAGAATTTAAATTTACAAACTATTATTAATATTGACAGAGCAATCATAATCATTAACATTTTGTTACAAAATATTAATTGTCAAATATATATATATATATACATATATATATATATTTAAATATTTATATTTGATTTCCACTTTGAATATTAGTAAATATATATAATATATAAATATTTAGAAATGATGGACAAAGTCATGTCTCTTTCAGTTGTAGTCAGTTTTATTTTACTAAAACTAGTTAAATTAAATTTGTTGTTTTATAGTGTTAATTGACATGAAATTAAAGTAATTTATTTGTAATTATTTGTAGTTGATGTATACTTGTAATTGTTTGACAATTAATATTTTTTAATTGAATTGTTATAAGTTTTAGATTTCGATTCTGAAACCAAAATGTTAATGATTATGATTACTCAATTAATATTAATAATAGTTTGAATGTTTGTAAATTAAAATTCTAATATATCTGATTTAAAGTTAAAAAAATTTACAATTATCACAAAGATCGATGATTAAAATGATCGAGTGAGAGAAAACAAAATATTTATATTTAATTTTCATTTTTGAATATTGGTAAATATATATAGTATATAAATATTTAAAAATGATGGACAAAGTCATGTCTTTTGAATTTTAGTCAGTTTTATTTTACTGAAATTATTTAAATTAAATTTATTGTTTTATAATGTTAATTGACATGAAATTAAAGTAATTCATTTGCAATTATTTGTATTTGGTTTATACTTATAATTGTTTGATGATGAATATTTTGTAAATGTTATAAATTTTGGATTTTGGTTTTGAAACTAAAATGTTAATCATTATGATTACTCTATTAATGTTAATAACAGTTTGAATGTTTGTAAATTAAAATTCTAATATATTCGATTTAAAATAAAAAAAAATTCACAATTACCACAAAGATTGATAATTAAAATAATCGAGTGAGACAACAAAAAAATAATAAAATAAAATACAAGGTGAATGTATTTCCAACTATTTCACTCTAATCATTTTTAGTTTCAGCAATAAAGTAATATATTTTGTAATTCAATTGTATATCAATTGAGTCTATCTCTTAATTTCAATTATCAAATACATTACTTCAACATTTGACGTATGCATCGATCTCAATATTAATTCGTTATTTTATTTACTCAAGTCATTCGTCTAAATCGGTATTTCTCTTCTATGAATTATATTGGTTCAATTGTATATATATTATTGATATAAATACTAAATTAGAACATAAAACTTTATATTAATTTTTTTTTTAAATCTATTTAAATTAAATAAATAAAAATATATCCGCGCAAGGTGCGGATTCAATTGTATATCCGCGCAAAGCTACCAAATATGAAAAACACAATTGGATTACTAAATGAAAAATTGGTACATACAAAAGTTTGCTTACAAATCTTAACCAATTTAATAACAATGCAATCATATTTTTTAATCCTTATAAAATTATAATGCAAACAGTTACAATCTTTATTGTAAATATCAACAAATATTTTTAAATAATTATTTTACATACATATTTATAATACTAAAAATAAAAATTTCATACAAAATAAGATCAACATTCTATTTTTAAAGATGTTTCATTCTAACAAAAACTTAATTAATTTTAAAATTAATTTTGTAAAGATTAAAAATATGATTTTTTTTATAAGAATTAAAAATAATTAAAATTTTGAAGTGAATAAAAACTAATTAACTTTTTTATAATATCAAGTTAGTTAGCAAATTCAAACATGTAGGGACATGAAAAGAGATGAATAAAGTGATGCACATGTTTATTTTTTGACAAAACTGATGCATATGATTGAGTCTTCAAAAACTAAAATTTTCGTTTTAATCAACAAATAAGAATCACGCGATAGATAAGGTGCCCTTTGGAGGTGGTGAAGAGACACTCCGAATTTACTCATCGAAAGGAGGAACGTGGCATGCAACAAGTGGCTCAAAAAGATATCCTTATCTGTCGTTCATGTGAAATTCATAAATGAGCATGAGAGATTTCAGATATCGTGCATAATATTGTTATTACATATTATCTATTCCGTCTATAAAAAGTGTATCAACAAAAATGAATCTATATATATTTAATATATATTGTTAATATTACAAATAGTCTATCAAGAACTTTTTTAAAAATCATTCAGTAAAACTAATAATGAATTAAATCGTATTTGATTTGTGTGGTTCGACGAGTTAAAGTTTTGAAAGACAAATCAATTTTTATTTTATCAAATTAATTTCGATTGAAACATTGTCTCAATCATAAAGACTAAGATGACTAATAAATTTTTTTGTGATTTTTAAACGTTGATAAAATTTTTTGTGATTTTTAAACGTTGATATATAATGATCATCTATAAAGGTGGTCTAATGTAATATTCGCTGTTATAATAATTGTATATTATATAGATCAGTGTATCAATAATGGATTTGAGTTTGGTATTCCCTAGACATGCACTTGACCACGTATAGACTATTTTCGATTAAAATTAAACAATACAAAATTTAATGTAAAATTTGATGTTTTTTAATTTAAAAAATCTAAATTGCAATCTAGATCATCTCATTTTGAATATATAGTCCAGATATGGCCAGCAGCATGCGACCCATATTTATCAAAGTTAACTTCGAATTAAAATATCTTTGATATCTAACACAAATACGATAACAATAAATATAATTACATCAAATTATTTTCGTTTTCTCAAAATATAATTACTGTCGATGTCTTTGTGTATGGACAGTGTTCCGTAAATTTGCACATCCCAATTAAATTCAATGTGCTATGAGCGGTATAAAATTAACTTATTGATGATGGTAAAAGAGTTAACAACTAAGGTGATAAATACGTTCGTCATTCGATCCCAACTATTAATTTTACTATCACGTTAACATTTTTTTTTTACACAATTAACATTTTCTATTTAAAATAATTTAAATGTGTTGTTATTATTATTTAGGCCGACATGAATCAATTTGAATTAATTTGTTTATCGTTTTATTATAAACAAAAATGTATTAACAATCCCCCTTATACAAAGATAATACACTTCATAACATAGTTGCCTACAAACACAAAATTGGGTTCCCACACCAACCATAACGATGAAGGTTTTTGTTATTTTCTATTTATGGAAGCAGTGCTAAACAAATTTATATTTTTGGAAGCAGTGCTAAACAAATATATGCTAAACAAAAATATAAATTATATATTTTAATAATATTTTATTTTAAATTTTAAATATATTTAAATTTAAATAAATTTTTTTAAAGATATTCAGACATATTATACTGAAATCAAAAAAATATATCTCAATTTCAACCTCCTCTAAAAGCAAAACATCCCGTGTTACAATTTTAACTTGGTTCACCAATTCCATACAACTTGTCCACCAACAAGGAAGATAATTCATTTCCATTGTAACAAAATTGGAATATTTTTCTTTTATATCATATTTTCATTTAAAACTCTCTATTATATCTTAAATTAAAATGTATATGTCAAAATGTCATACTTTTTTTTATCTTGAAGAAGTTGTTAATGCAACCACTTGAAGGATTTTTTTTCTCCTATAAGAAGTCACATCTTCGGGATGCGACGATCTATTGTCATTTATTTTTTTTATAACAAACGATTAATTATAAATTTAATAAATAAATATAATTAAAAAAACAAATTATATTAATAAATTCAAACAAAATACATTTAATAAAAAAATACATCAGAGTTAGAGTTAATGTGATTGAATAGACGTGCCAAAATAAATAATGTGACGTATTATTTTAATAACTCTCTCCTATTTTGTAGTTTATCACTGCTAGAAATCAGCGTTTTACCTGCGGATTTAAGTTAACAATCCGCAAGAATACACGTTACCTGCGGATTTCCTGGCGGAATCATATCCCCACGTGAAATCTTGTAGATAATTGTTTCCTGAGGATTTCTAAATCCGCAGGTACGTCACCTGCGGATTATTCCGCAGGTAAACTAAATAACATTCGCAGCAAATATTTAATAAACGTAAGACATTTTCTTACGGATTTACATGCAGAACAAATCTGCAGTACCATTCCTTGCAATTTCGTTTAGGGTTTTCATATGTAAATCCGTAGGTAAATCCGTCTCAAAAGTATTTTGAAAAAAACTCCGCAGTAAATTTTTATTTTATTCTGGTTTTTTTTTCTTTCTAATTTTTGATTTATATGAAAATTTCAACTAAAAATATATAAAAATATTATAATCAATATATTTTTAAATTATTTAATATTAATCTTTAATTAGAATACTTTTACAATACTCTGAAATAAAATTTATATCATGTTGACAAATCATAACTAAATATTAAATAAAGTATAATCCAACTATTGCAATATTCCTAAACAAAATATATATATGTTTGCAAATTATAACTAAGTTTAAATACTGTTGCAGAGATCCCTAAAGCTATTTCATATCGAACATTTTCAATCTAATACACAAAATATTGAACTTGAATGAAGCTTTTCATCAAGGCTTCCATTTTCCATGTACTTTTCCATGATACAATAAAAGATTAGAATCCTTTCATTTTTCTAGGATATGTCTCTTTGATGAAGATGACTTTCAACCGATGAGTGAACGAACTTTTGGACCAGCCTTCTGCCTGTTCAAGTTTATTACTTTCATTTAGTGTTGTTTAGTGTAAGTTGGTGGACTCAGCTTTATCATTGTTTAAATAAAACAAAAAGTAGGATGTTTACAAACATTTTTTAAGAAACATTTTTTAACCCTGTCCAAACACTATCTCGAAAAAGAAAACAACCAAATCATGAATTAGACATTTTGGCTTATCTTTGCTACCAGTGAACTGATTTCCCATGAAACAAATATCCTAACTTGCAAGGGGAACAAATCTGGCAAACAATCCTCTGCATTGAAGAGGCTCCCAAAATCTTTCACCACATTATTAAAATCATTATTGAAATGATGGAGTGAGAGAGGAGACATGCTGAGTTTGAGGGCAAATTTTGTGGACTTCATTCAGCCATCTCTGGATGAATGGTCGATCATAAGTTTACAGCGTCAATAATCAATACATTAATTAAGGAATATAGCAATCATGAGCATTGTTTATTACTTTCATTTAGTGTTGTTTAGTGTAAGTTGGTGGACTCAGCTTTATCATTGTTTAAATAAAACAAAAAGTAGGATGTTCACAAACATTTTTTAAGAAACATTTTTTAACCCTGTCCAAACACTATCTCGAAAAAGAAAACAACCAAATCATGAATTAGACATTTTGGCTTATCTTTGCTACCAGTGAACTGATTTCCCATGAAACAAATATCCTAACTTGCAAGGGGAACAAATCTGGCAAACAATCCTCTGCATTGAAGAGGCTCCCAAAATCTTTCACCACATTATTAAAATCATTATTGAAATGATGGAGTGAGAGAGGAGACATGCTGAGTTTGAGGGCAAATTTTGTGGACTTCATTCAGCCATCTCTGGATGAATGGTCGATCATAAGTTTACAGCGTCAATAATCAATACATTAATTAAGGAATATAGCAATCATGAGCATTAATAGATTTGAACACACATTGACCTTATTTTAACACAGTGATCAATCAAAAGCAAGGAAAATAGAAAGAAATAAAGAAAATAGCAATTGAAGTACAAGTGAATAGCAATGTTCATTTTTTTAACCTTTTATGACATGATCTAGAAGAATAATAATAGTAATAATAATAATAATAGTAATAATAATAATAATAGTAATAATAATAATAATAATAATAATAATAATAATAATAATAATAATAATAATAATAATAATAATAATAATAGTAATAATAATAAATAATAATAATAATAATAATAATAATAATAATATATGAAGGTTGAAAATTCTTAAGAAAGCATTAAAGAATTGATCTTGAAGGTGAAGGATGAAGAAATAAAGTAACGTACCTGTCCATTGGCCAAGATAACATGATCAGTCGTAATGTGACCTGAGATGGGGCATCGAAACTGTGGAGGAACGGGAACAGACGAATGGTCAAATTTAGTAAAAACGAAGCGGTGCATTTGAAGTCCTTGAGAACAGAAAGAGCAGTGATAACTTCATCTGCAGCGGAAGAGCATTTGAAATTAAGCATTAAATAATGTGGACAAATTTTCATATAGATTAACATATGCCTTAGAAATATTGTTTCAACAGAATCATTATCTACAAAGTGTAGTGAAAGTGGTTTGCATACTTTGGATGCAAACAAGTGTAGAAGTAATACAAGTTCTACTGATAAACAATCTCAAGATTTCATGATGAATCGGTTTTTACCAGCAGTAAAGGCTATGACTTTAAAACCACCTCAACATGCTCCAAGAAAACAACAATTTGTTCTGTTAGAACAACCTAGCACCAAATTGGTTAGTGAGGAAAAGAAAACCTTTGTTAACTATAGAAATATCACTGATATTATACCATACACTGATCAATACCAAGAAGAGGAACAAGAAGAAGAAGAAAGTGGCCATGAAACTGATGATTATACAAATATTACAACAAAGGGTTGGGATTATTTCCTAGTTCATGCATTAACAATTCATTGTACTTATTAAATCAAATGCGTGAGACAAAAATGGAGAACCAGATTTCCATGTGGTCCTATGAGTGATTGAAAATGCATTACCTAAAAGTGTAGAGGAAACACTAACCAATTTGCCTCCAAAATCATCAATCACAGTGCAGCCGGTCAGAGAATTTCATTGAATCTGAAATTACGCATTACACAGAAGAATCATAATTCAACTTCCAATATTTAACACGTTTTATGTTCCTGATTAGACTAAACTAAATAATTAAAATTCGTAATACCGAAAAAATAGAAAAATTAAAGATCCAAAACAACGAGATACGATTGTGTGCGAATTTCAACATAAATACATGTAATTTTAGGAATTACTGAGTTACTATAATGATAATTGATAACTGAGGAGTTGAAGTGTTGTACGAGGTGCGAGTATTAGTGATTGAAGATGAAACAACTATCGAAGATCTGCAAGAATTGGTCGATGAGGATAAATATAAACAAGATGAAATCAAGTTAGAAACATCATTTCCTAAACATACACAACAACAAATCGAAAATTCAAAACCCTTAATACCATATGAATATGCATGTTTGCATACCTAGCTCCCAGTGGCTTTTAATTTGATCACATTAGTTCATGTATAAACCAAAGGACTGCATAAAAATAAACTAATTTAATATTAATCAAATAAGCATATTTAATATTAATCAAATAAGCATATTTAATTATATATTACTAATTTTATTCATATTTAAGTATGATGAATTGACACAATAAAGAGCCGATCGCCATCCTTGATACCATAATCTCTAAGATAATCCGTTTCTGTAACTAACTTCTTTCCTTCATAGCATAAACAAAATCTTTGTAACAGAGTACCAAAAGCTTGGACCTTTCATGCAAGTCTTACCCCTATATACTAGACTCTTAAATTAAGGTTGGTTATTCTAAATTTATATATTCAAATCTATAGATTGAAGTTTAGCATAATTTCTTTCAGTTACTGATTATTGAATAATTTTTTTCATTACTAATAATTGATTAAGGACTCAGAAGCATATGTATACTATTCTCATCTGGTTCATTGCCTCAACTTTTCCAAAACCATGAATACTATATGTTAAATTAGCAATGGCAATAATAATTGATTGTGACATTTGAATCAGCTTAGACACAAGCTTAATTAAAAATACCTCTATACGAGGAGCAATGGCGACAATGTCGGAACTCTTTGCCTCTTTTAACTTGAGAATAGACTCCAATCTCAGAAAAACACAGTATCTGCAACTAAAGCAATTTGCAAATTGAAAATGTTCAAAAAAATAACACACAGAAACACTAAATCAGAAGAAAAACCCTAAATCAGAAGAAAATCAGAAGAAAATGAATAATGAAACGAGAATAATGAAAAACGGCGAGAAACAAGACTGAAATGAAACAGAGTGGCGCGCAACACTTACGACGGCAATGAGATTACGAAGGTGACGAGGTTACGAAGGCGACGAGGTTACGACGGCGACGAGGTTACGACGGCGACGAGGTTACGACGGCGACGAGAGTACGATGACAGCGATGTTGACATGCAACGTAAAGAGGTTAAGATTTCGATGGTGGCGATGACGGCGAGGTGTAACGGTGGTTGTTATGGTTGAGATGTGGCGGCAAGGTGTGACGATGGTGACTATAGTTGAGATGCGACAGCGAGGTGCGAAGGTTGAAATAGGTTGAGGCACAAAAGAATAGTTAAGTTTATGTGACGTTTTTGAAATAGGTTCTGAAATACGTTTGATTGCCACCGTCAATTTCATGAGGTTTCTGGTTAGGTTACTTCACAATTTTTTTCTTCTAAAAAATTGAACAAATTTTATTAAATATACAATTTTACTTTAATTTTTAAGAACAATTATAATAACTTTATTTTTTAGAATACTAATTTAAATTATCAAACTAAATCATATAGTTGAATAAGTTTTTAATAAATTTAATTATATTTTAAATTTAATATTATTAAATACTTAAATATTATTTTTTTGTGTTTAGTTTAAAATAGTTTTTTTGGTAATAATTTTAATTAAAATTAAAAGTAAAATTTTAATTATGAAAAAAAATTATTTAATTATTGAAGTCAAAACTGAAAAGATAAATTTATCAAAACTTTTAATTTAATAAATTTAATAATAATAATAATTAAAGAAATAATTGATCAAAATATTCATAATAATACAATTTATATAAAAAATAAGCATAAAAATTAATTCATTGATCTGCGCAAGGATTTGACAACCAGACTTTGCTGCGGCAGGTTTCAGGAAACATATTAACATGAGATTTCTTAGGAGACGTTTGCTGCAGAAACAGAGTTGCATGTAAATCCGCTGCAAAAGAAAAATTTACCTGTGCAGGAAAATCCTCACGTATTACCTGCGGAGTTACTTTCTCAGAAAAATCCGCAGGTAAAACGAAGATTTCTAGTAGTGCTATTAACAATTTCAATATATTTTATTAACAACTATTTCTTATTTTGATGTAATAAAATAAAATATATTAAATTGAAGAAAAAAACACATTACCATAGATATTAACCATCAGAAGTTGATTATAGATAATTATAAATTGATTAACATTGAATAAAAGTTAGTTAAATTTTGTTACTTTTATTATTATTATTATTATTATTATTATTATTATTATTATTATTATTATTATTATTATTATATAAAATACATTGTATGTTCTTTGTAATTAACTTTTTTCTCATTAAATTAATTCCAAATAATTCAATCTTTTTTTCAATTTTTTTTTTCTACCATATTTCACATCACACAACAACCAACCGAATCAATTTTTTCCTGTGAGTACCATGCAATGTTCCAAAATGTAAGCAGCAGCATCTTAGTTTGATTCAATTTTACGTTCATGTACTGAGAGATTAAGATATTCACAAGAAAAATTAACTGAGATTTTTTTTTTACAGAACTACTATTTTTAGTAACTATTTTAATGTTTAGTTTGCTTAAAATATTTACTACATTTATCAAAGATTAATGGTGTACCATATTTACTACATGTAATATTGTACAGCACTAACATACAAAAATGTCCAGCTAACTAGAATCTATAATTCTATTTTTTGGTAAGATCCTATTCATCACACCCAAAAAAATGTGACATGTTTTGCAAGACAATCATTCCCTGGTCATATATATGGCTAAATTGTTGGAGTTTTTATTATTATTTTTTTGACAAAATTGGATGATATGTTAAAAAGGGGTAAATTTTGAATGGTAAAAATATATCAAAATTCTTGTGACATAATTTTTCCGTATAAAAGTATTCATAAAAGAAAGAAATGTGAACTTTTTTATTTATTGAATTCATTCATGACATGGCATCAATGAAGCACACATTTCACCCGTCCAGTAAGTATACATAGAGGCAGTTATATATGTTTAAGATCAATTGTATATCGCACATATATAACTAAATAGAGACTCTCACACTCTTTTGGAGAGTTTAGAGAAGACTTTGGGAGAGAAAGATATATGAAGATTTTTAATTTTATGAATATTATAAAAAATATGGTCCCAAAACTCAATATTATGAATATTAATATGCATAAAATAATTAAGTAGTCATTAAGAGGATTGGAACAAAGAAATATCTGAAAGAATAATCGAAATTTCATTATCTCTGGTGCCCAAACTCAATAATCCTTAATTTATTCTAACAAGTAGCTTCATAAGAGCTTTTGTTTCTTTTTTAAACCTTATTTTAGTCACCAGTTAATTAGGCCATGACTTAGCAGTTTACTCTTCTTAATTAACCAACTTGGAGTTGGAACGACAAGTTTATTATTATTATTATTATTTTGTTTTCTTCGATAGAAATATTCTTATTTGAGGAGTATTTTAACACTAAACGGAGGAACTTCTTTCGGTAGAAATTCAAACTCAAATTCATGATCAATAGAGTGAATTATTATTTATTGAACAAGTGGCTTTACCATGTGAATGAATCCAAAAAGGGATGGAACCATATACACACAAACAGTTGTCAAGTTTCCATTTGAATAATAAAAAATTAGCAATGAAAAAAACACAAACATATAGATTTCAATAATGAAAGCAACATATATGCTATCCACTTTCTTCATATAGCATAGGTGTCTCACTTTGTTCTAATCCAAAACAACCATAAAGTTCACCAAATTCACACATACCTTAAAACATTATAAGCTATCTGCCTCAAATTCTTAACAACTTTGTTTTATTCTAATCGAAGAGAATTATATGAACCTTGTAGAAAGTACAACAAGAAACAACAAAATGGAAGAAGAATTTGAAAGAGAAGAAGAAGAAGAAATAGACCCAGAAAGCAGTAATTCATTAAATCAACCATTGATCAAAAGAAACAGAACACTATCTTCAAATCCACTTGCTCTTGTTGGTGAAAAAGTTTCCTACATAGAAAGCTTAGACTATGAGTAAGTACTAAAAATAAAAGCATATTATTAATATTTAAATATTATCTTAAATCAAATGCAATATGTTTTTTTGTCACCAAAAGAAGTTAATTTTTTTATGTTTTGTTTATTTGTGCAGGATAAATGAGAATGATCTATTCAAGCATGGTTGGAGAAGCAGATCAAGAATTGAAGTATTACAATACATATTCTTGAAATGGTTACTTGCATTTCTTGTTGGATTTTTAACTGGTCTTATAGCTACTCTTATAAATCTTGCTGTTGAAAACATTGCTGGATACAAGCTTTTAGCTGTTCTTAAATATATTCAAAGAGAAAGGTTAGATTTAGAACAACCCTTTTTGTTATTTTAATTTTTTAGAGTTTAATTGTTTTGCAAGTTTAAAAAGTTTTAACATTGTCAGCACACGACAACTATTCATGAACATGACTATAGAAATAGTTATGGTAAAAATCAAATATCTATAATGATCTTGTAGTTTTAATTGACTCACAATGTAAAAACTTTTTATGCTAAAAGTGTATATAAATTAAATTTATTTCATTATGAAAATTTAACTTCAAAAATGTGATTGATATGCATGGTACAGGTACTTGACAGGTTTCTTATTCTTCACGGGGATTAATTTCATTTTAACATTTGTTGCTGCTATTCTCTGTGTGTGTTTTGCACCCACAGCAGCTGGACCTGGAATACCTGAAATCAAAGCTTATCTTAATGGCGTTGATACACCAAACATGTTTGGGGCTACGACATTGATAGTTAAGGTAACAATGTTTGGTTCTTAATTTTGTTTTCTACATTGCTTCAATTCTTTTACTTCTGATTAATTCAATACAAATCCATTTGTAAGACTAAGTTAAATTAGGAGTTTTTGGAAGGTGGGAAAAAAGTTTCAAAGGATAATATGCTTCCAAAAATGTATTTTATACTTTAAATTTATGTTCAACTTTATCTTTTATAATCAATCAATAAAAGGGTTGCAGACAATTTTATTGATCGCAGTACTGATTTCTGCAATGATACATATAATAATAACGTTGCAATTATATGATGCGATAGGAAAAGGTAAAAAGGTGATCCAATAAATCAAGGCAAAGTTTGCACAGGACTAGATCATGATATAAGTACAGCTGGCTTCAATCAATTGTCCAATAAGTGCGACAAACAATTTTCAGGGCCAATGGTGTTATCTAAAATATAATACTTACTCCATCCACACACACGCACACACGCGCACACACACATATATATATATATATAGGGCTGTGCAAAAAATCCGGTTATGAAGCCCAAATCCAAAACCGGATCTAAATCCATTTTAAATATCCGGTTAAAATCATATGGTTATAATCCGGTTTATTTAAAATCGGTTGGATAACCACTTATGTTTTATATTTGGATTTGGTTTTTAACCGGTTTTTATCCACTACCAATATTTTGTTAATTTTGAGATTTTATGTCTTAAAAAAAAATTTGAAATTTTTTTTTTCGAAAAAATACCGGAAAAAATAAATAAAAAGAACTTTTTTTTTTCTCAAAAAAATTTAAAATCAAATTTTTTCTTGAAAAATTTAGTGAGAATTTTTTTAAAAAAATTTATCAAAAAAATCGATTTTTTTAAATAACCGATTTTTAAACTATGAATAAATATTTTTTTAAAAAATAATCAAATTTTAATCGATTTTGAAAAAAAAATCGATTTTAAAATTAAAATTTTCAAAACCGGTTGCTTAATTATAAACCGGTTATTTAACCATAACCAATTTTACAATTGGTTTTATAATCGGTTTTAAACCAAATAATGGATTTGGTTATAAATCTAAATCCATATATTGGTTTTAAAATGGATATGGTTTGGTTTTTTAAAAAAACCAACCATGAACAGCCCTA
>NC_021162.2:23400778-23402479 GCF_000331145.2 Cicer arietinum | reverse complement strand
TATATATATATATATACTGTTAATTATAATTATATCAATTAAAATATTAAATTTATTAATAACTAGTATATATCAATAATTAAGAATATTTTTATTAAAAAAATTAATGTAATTACAAAATTGAATAAGAACAAATGTAATTTAACTGATCAAGAAAAAATAATTACCATCAATGTTCATATACACCATCAATGTTTATAAGGAAATGACCAATTCCTCTTAAAGTCATATCTCATACATTTGTTCTTGTAGATAATTGGAAGCATTGGAGCTGTTGCTGCAGGCCTAGACCTTGGGAAAGAAGGACCCTTAGTACATATAGGCAGCTGCATTGCTTCCTTACTAGGCCAAGGAGGCCCCGACAATTACAGAATCAAATGGCGCTGGCTACGATATTTCAACAATGACCGTGACCGTCGGGATCTTATTACCTGTGGTGCATCTTCAGGAGTTTGTGCGGCTTTTAGGGCCCCTGTTGGGGGAGTTCTCTTTGCGCTTGAAGAGGTTGCAACCTGGTGGAGAAGCGCTCTTCTATGGAGAACTTTTTTTTGCACAGCCGTGGTGGTGGTGGTGCTCAGGACCTTTATCGAAATCTGTAACTCGGGGAAATGTGGCCTTTTCGGTACAGGTGGACTAGTCATGTTTGATGTTAGCAATGTCACTGTTAGATACCATGTGATGGATATTCTGCCTGTTGCAGTCATTGGAATCATTGGCGGGGTATTGGGAAGCCTTTACAATCATCTTTTGCATAAGGTCCTCAGACTTTACAATCTCATCAATCAGTAAGCAACCGTATACAACCTTAGTCTCAAAATATATTGCATTTCGTTAACTTTTAAGGACAAATAATTACTTGAAGAAAATGAATAAATCACACAACATTTTTTACACTGACCATAGATGCATTACAAAAAAGATTGTGTCGGTCGCTGTCATACATTATACAGTAAAGATTTGCCTACCTTTGATTATTGCAGGAAAGGAAAAATACATAAACTCCTCCTCAGTCTTGCAGTAGTACTCTTCACGTCAGCATGTCAATATGGTCTCCCGTTCTTAGCAAAATGCACCCCCTGTGATTCCTCATTTCCAGAGTCTGACGCTTTCTGCCCCACAAATGGAAGGTCTGGAAATTTCAAACAATTCAATTGTCCACCTGGCCACTACAATGATCTTGCTACTCTGCTGCTTACCACTAATGACGATGCTGTTCGAAACATATTCTCGACTAACACTCCTCATGAATATCAACCCTTCTCCCTCCTAATTTTCTTTGCACTATATTGCATATTAGGAGTAATTACTTTTGGAATTGCAGTCCCATCTGGGCTTTTCCTCCCAATCATTCTTATGGGATCGGCTTATGGCCGCCTTCTTGGCATGCTCATGGGACCTCATACAAACATTGATCAAGGGTTGTTCGCTGTACTTGGAGCAGCCTCCCTCATGGCCGGTTCCATGAGGATGACTGTATCCCTTTGTGTGATCTTCCTTGAACTTACCAGCAATCTTCTCCTACTACCGATAACAATGATTGTTCTCTTGATAGCAAAAAGTGTTGGAGACTGCTTTAACCCAAGCATCTATGAGATTATACTGCATCTGAAAGGCCTTCCTTTCATGGGTGCAAATCCTGAGCCGTGGATGAGAAATCTGACTGTCGGTGAGCTTGTAGATGTAAAGCCAGCAGTGATTTCC
>NC_021162.2:23392713-23400737 GCF_000331145.2 Cicer arietinum | reverse complement strand
TCTTTTGAAAAACACTACACATAACGGCTTCCCGGTGATGGATGATGGGATAATACCACCAGTACGACACGCCAATGGGGCAATGGAACTGCATGGACTAATACTAAGAGCACACCTCATCCAAGCATTAAAGAAAAAGTGGTTCTTGAAAGAGAGAAGAAGAACAGAGGAATGGGAAGCAAGAGAGAAATTTACCTGGGTAGAGCTGGCAGAGAGAGAAGGGAATATTGAAGAGGTGGCTATAACAAGGGAAGAAATGGAGATGTTTGTTGATTTACATCCTCTCACCAATACAACTCCGTTTACTGTTTTAGAGAGCATATCAGTGGCGAAAGCAATGATTCTCTTCCACCAAGTTGGACTTCGTCATCTGCTTGTAGTACCCAAATATCAGGCATCAGGGGTGAGTATATTGAACATACTAGTAAATATCAATACCATTCAAAACTTATGTTAATATTTTAATTATTCAAAATGATCATATAGGACAGACCTAATCATGTGATCTCACAGGTATGCCCTGTAATTGGAATTTTGACCAGACAGGATCTACTGGCCCACAACATTCTGACAGTTTTTCCTCACCTGGCAAAATCTAAAAGAAGACAGAAGAGAAATTGAAGATTTTCAAGTCATTGAATGGCAAGCCGCTATCTACGGACAAGTTGGTTTTTTTCAATGCCATAAAAGTTATTCCTCAGTTTTGTATTCTTGAATCAAAAGCAAGACACAAATGCTATGAAAAACTATATCCATTAAATTATTTTTACAGATTTTATCAAATAATGAAAAAATATTCCCTTTTCCAGTCAGTACAAAACATGAGACTGCTACTAAATTTATTCGTCTCTTTCTTCTGCACAAAATTGGACAGGAGTGAATCATGTGCTCATTAATGTCTACTAGCTCGTTGCAAGTGTTTTTTCTTTTTCTTTCCTGATTTCTTTTTCTGAGGGCCCCTCTTGAACACTGCCAGAACTTCAATGCTGCAAACAATTGGCAAGTGACAAATTAATATTCTTCTACTTTTTTAGGGAGGAGGGGAAGCTATAATAGTATACTCATAGAATCAACTACACAATGTGTCAAAAATTTACTTCTAAAGAACAAAAGGTTGAATATTATAGAATTTCAATTTGAGGGGATAAAAACTCCACAGGGTGTGGCCTGGATTATATATATTGAGTGCATTTTATAGATAAAGGAATACCTGTGAGCATGATGACACGGTACTTACAAGGTCTTATGAGTAACCAATAAGAATAAATCATTAAAAATATAAGTGCTTGAAGTGTATAAAACTATATAAAGGTTTAGGTTTACAAAGCTGAAATGCAAGTAGAATGAATAAAGATTAAAAGAATTAATAAGCACTTTAAGTATAGATAAGCAAATAATCAGGAATTAAAAGAAAATACCTTTGGGTACCAGGAAAGAAATTAAAAGCATGAGCTTTTTCCAAATACCACACCTTATTTGACAATAATGACTTACAGTCCTGTCAGAGAGAAACTTTTAGTGTTAAAATAAAGAGAGATGAAGTTTGATAAATATGAAAGTACATCCAAAAATTTAGTACAGAAGTACCTCCTTAAAACTTTCCCATCCACAACTTATATATATAAGGGTTTGTGGCGCCGATTGAGGAATGTTTGCCTCAGGTGATTTGCTTGCAATCTGAACTGAAGATTCTTTAGCACGTAAAACCCATGGTCTTTTCTCTTCCTGGACCGAATTTGGGCTGGCAGTAAACTTATACTAAATCAGACACTGACTGAGAAATATTTTTAAATTGACCAACCTTGACAAATTCACTAAGAAACAACCGTTCAAGTGAAGACAAAACTTTACGCTCCAGTGATGATATATTCTTCAATGCATCAATAAGAGATGCATCTAGTCCTTTTCTAGGAGGATCAATGACAACAACATCTGAGCCCGCAAGCCACAAAAAAGGATCCTGTTACTTGCAAATGATTCATACAATGAGTTTCAAATAAGATATGACAAGGAATAGGCATGCGAAAATGATTTATCTAGTCCTTTCCGTAAACAATCCTTGCATACATTGATGAAAGAAATATGCATACGAAAATTTAAGTTGTACTTGACAGTTACATATAACAAAAAAATACTTCTAAATTAAATTAAAGCATGAAATATATGACGAGGCTTCAGATATTCAGTACTAACTTTTGAAGCATCTGCATGATGCCAAGTAATGCTGCTCTCGATGGTGGAAGGCAAACGTTCAATAGTCTTCTCAAAAGATACTTTCGACTCTTTGTTAATCTCAATGCATTTAATGGATCTGTAAGACAACATGAAACATAAATCCTTCAAATAACTATGTAGCAGAAATTTAAAAATAAATTTTTTTAGAGGTTCATAGAACCATCAGGTCTTGCCTGCACTTTCTTGTGGCGGCTAATGATAATCCAATGACCCCAGCTCCAGCATACAAATCAGTAACAGATGATTCATATGGAACATATTTTTGTAACTTCTGCAGCAAGATGTCAAAAGCCTGATAATAGAAAGCAAGAAAGATGTATCAATCCTTTCATGGTTACTGGAAGCACTCGGTGACATGAGAATACTCGTCAATGGTTCAAAAGCCTGCATCTCATTTAATGAGATTTCCCTTTCAGTTCGATAACTTCAAATCACAAGCAGCTAAAAAGTATCCCATGCATGCCAGACTGTCAGACCCAAGTATGAAGGTCAATTTCAAGGCCAATTTATCAATGCCCCAGGCCAGGGAAGGTTGATACCAGAAGGAATTGAAGGGGGCACAATGGTAAAGGCCAGATATAATTTGCTCCTAGATATATTTTCATATACTTCTTGATGTAGCTTGACTATATATGTTCATGTTTATGTATGTACAAATAAAAATTTATTTACTTACATGGTATGTAGTGCGTGTGTTTTATGGGCCTTGTGTCCATGCTTTTATAGGAACTAATTCGGAAGGTTTATTAAATGCATACGACAATTTCCATATAAAATTATAAGATCCACCAAATCAGAATCTTTACCCGTGTGTTTGCCTGGCCAAAACTAGAAGGGGCCAATGACACATCAATTCCACCAACATGTTCCCAGAAATCTCTTTCTCCAAGAAGATGTCTCCATCTATTCCCAAAAATTATCTGAGCCAACAAGTAAGCATTTTTTAAAGGCCTGAACTGAATCTTTTGATAGAAACAATTACTCAAGCATGATTAAGTAAGCATAGATTATCTGGAAAGTTTAGGAAGATCTGCATACAAGAAATCTATCAAGCATAGATAAAAGCAGCTTATTTTTATATAATTATTAATATGGATCTATCAAGTTTCAGGGTCTGAACATTCAAAGATTTCTCTTCAAACATGTTCTATTATTATCAACATCATTCCTGTCAAGTGTCATAAGACATCATTTGCAAAATAATCCAAATTGCAAAGTTAAACTTGATATACATTATACAGTCACATATATAATATTTATTAAGATTATATGTTCTCGTGAAGCCGTTTTCCCTGCCAACCATAAAATGTCACCCCAAAAAACAAACAAAATGATAACTATAAATCAACAATATCCATGACTTCAATTTATTTACAGAATCAATATGATTTGTATTCAAACCCAGTACATGAGCCAAGAGCCATCTCTCGTAACTGAAACTACAACATCGATCATACTTGTATGACAGGCAGCATATCATTTTCCATTTTAATCAAATACTAGGGCTACTACCATTCATTTGTTTCATAAAAACAGTATAAACTCACATTTTTATCAGAAGTCTGAAAGTTGGCCCACACAGAATGAATTAAATGAAGCTTGCTCCGTGGCCCACCATTTTTCCATAGAAACTGCAATCAATCAAATTAACCATAACTTTTTAGGATAAAAAGAGAAGTGGCAAGAGAATCTGCTACAGATTAAACAAATATGGTAGAAAGGAAGCAGCAAGCATACATTTGCCAATGCATTCAGTTTGTCTGAACCAGGGGAGTTTTCCTTTCTTGAATTCCAAACCAATGTAACCTGAACCTTACCTGAAACATATAATTTTAAATCAAATAATGGTTAATTAAAAATTCCTTTAACTAAAAGAAAATATCCAATACATTTTTCCCATGTAACTCATGAGTAAGAACCAAGAACTAACCATTCATATATCTTTGTGCAGCGGGAAGAGAAGTGTTGTGTGTTGTCACAGCCATCTGCAAACATCCACCCAGCATCAGTTAATTATCACAATTTCCAAATTTAATTGTTAACTGCATGCATCATCAAGTGCATTCAAATTCTTATAACCAGTTCACCTGAACATATCGCAAATCGCCGGTGCCTTCATCTTCAAGAAATGGTTTAACATCTAATTCAGTAATACCTGGATAGTGTTGAGGAAAAGCCAAATGAATAGAAGAAACTGAAGATAAAAATATAATAAACACACAGGTAATATTAAAAAAGGAAATACCTTGTCTAAGTAGCTCCACGGCAGCATTAATATTAGGATGATGAGCTGCACATAGAAAACAACAGACACAGGCTTAAGTAATATAGTTTCATGTCAACCAAGGAGAACATCAATGAAAAACACACAACAGAATGATAGAAAAACCCATTGTGTTTGGAATAAATAAAATAAAATAATTTCGCCCATATTAGTGAAATAAATATGTATTGTTTTTAAACCCATGTTTGTTATTTTATAACGGAACAACCATATAGGTCCAGTTTGAATTATCTTCTAGCTTAAGAAATTTCTCAACTAAACTAAGTATTTAGTTTTGTCAGAATATTAGAAAATATCTTATAAGATCTTTTATATTATATTACAGTATCATGAGTTATTTCTTTTGATCAATTTATAATCATACAGATATCTTAGAATATCTCTCATTATTATTATAGAGATTAGTATTGAGCCTTTTGTAATCAAGTTAACATAAAACTATCATCAATAATATTCAAACCTTACTATTTTCTCTCCTCCTTTTCACTAAAATCCCACAACTTCAACATGGTATTAGAGCATATTTCGATCCTCCTTGAACTGTCTTGCCAACATTCCGCTTCTGAGTTCCCAATAGTTTGAGAATATAATCATAGTTTCTCTTTTCTAGCATGATCATTCCTTTTTCTGATTGTTGCCACTTCCGCCTACAATCGTCGCTGTTGCCTGCCGCTGTCTGCTGCTGTTGCCTGTCATCGCTGCTGGAAAGGTTTTCCGACACAACCACTTCCATTGTGTGCGGAATTTCCCAATCTACACAGCCCAGAACTTTTTAAGGTCAAAAGTTGCTCGACGCGTGCTTATGTGCCTCCAAAATCCACCGTGTTCATCTCATGCGCCGCCACCAACAGTCTTGAGCTCAGGCGCGTCTGTCTGCCTTCCGGCATAATGTTTCAGTTGTCTAGGTTGAGATTTCCTTCTCGGTTCCAGATCTGTTTTAAGTTTTTTCTTTCGACCCACATGCATACAGCTTGGCAATTTGTCCCAGATACACTGGCCACATCTTTGTCCTAGATGTACTGGCCTTGCCTTTCTCTCCCTAAAGCATGCCTCTCTCTCCTTGAAACAAATTCAAGTTTAAATATTTTGAGTCTCTGATATTATTGGTTTGAAGCTTCCAAATGCAGTTTTTTAGAAGGACGAATCTTACTTAGTTCAATTGTTTGCCATGAATTTCTCTCATGCTGATGATTATTCCGACTATTTGGCTAGGTTGTATTTATAGCAATTTTCTCCAACTTCACCTATATCCTTGAGTTGCCTTTCCATCTTTTTTTATTATTTTGCGGAGCAAAACATTGTTTTCTTATAACAAGCTAAAGCTTAATAAGCTTTAGCTTGAGGGGGAGTGTCAGAATATTAGAAAATATCTTATAAGATCTTTTATATTATATTAGAGTATCTTAAGCTATTTCTTATGATCAATTTATAATCATAGAGATATCTTAGAATATCTCTCATTATTATTATGATTTTTTCTTGATTCAGGATTGAGTCTATGTTTCTCTATAAATAGAGATTAGTATTGAGCCTTTTGTAATCAAGTTAGCATAAAGCTATTATCAATAAAATTCAAACCCTTATTATTTTATCTCCTCTTTTTCTCTAAATCCCACAACTTCAACAAATTCTAACTTTATTTGACGAACAAAAGAAATAAGACTTGAGAATAAAATATTACGAAAAAGTGATTTTTATTCACTTGATGATGAAACTGATTACATAAGGAGTATAAATGCTAAATAGTACAAGTAATTTAATTATGTACAATCAAAATATAGTTGGGAATCAAGAAACTGATTCCCTATAAATGCTATCCTAAAAGGAAATGAAAATAAAACAGAAATCTTAATTAATACATACTAATAACTATACAAATTTGAATCCTATGATTCTGATTTTTGATTTCATAATCAACACTCCCCCTTAATCTGGGTGTTAGATATTTATCATGTCCAGATTGGATTTGATATTTTCATGTGTATTTCTTGGGAGAGCTTTAGTTAGGATGTCTGTTGTTTGATTGCACGATGGTACATGATCAATATTTATAGTACCATTATCAATCTTCTCCTTTATGAAATGTCGGTCAATTTCCACATTTGTTCTATCATGGTGAACCGGGTTCTTTGCGATGTTGATTGCAGTTTTGTTGTCACAATATAACCTCAATGTAATTGGCTAGAACTCTAATTTCATCTTGTATCTTCTTCAGCCATATCTTTTCACAAATCTCTTGAGCCATGGCTCTGAATTCAGCTTCTGCACTACTTATAACTACCACAAATTGTTTCATACTTCTCCAAGTGACAATGTTTCCCCACACAAGGTACTGTATAATTCTGTTCACAGCTTCCGTGTGAACTTCAGTAGGACTTGTCATGTAGCGACTTGCCATGCTCATGACAAATTCAATATCAGGACCATTAAGAATTAGGTAGATTAAATTCCCAACTTAATTTTGGTACCAATCTTTGTCAACTAGAGGATTTTCTTTGAAGTTGTTTCTGCTTACTGATTATGTAGGAGTATTGGCAACCTTACACCCAAGCATTCTGATTTCTTGGAGTAAGTCTAGTGTGTATTTTCTTTCAGAAACATATATTCCCTCCATTGTACGAGCTACTTCCATTCCTAAAAAATACTTAAGTTGCCCTAAGTCTTTCAACTGGATGTTGAGTACCAGTTCTCTCCCCTTTTCTTAGTGCAATAGGAACATCACTGTCAGTTGAACACGTATGGACAGGTTTTGAGTTAGGAAGAGTAATACTTGCAAAGATTCCATTTTCTAGAGCTTGGTTAGATTGATGGCTTTGCACTGGAGCAGTTTTTGACTCTACCACCATATTGTTTTTCTTCCTCCTAGTGTAAACTTTCCAATCAGCTTCTTGTGCAGTACTTTCTGTTAGAATATTAGAAAATATCTTTTATATTATACTAGAGTATCTTGAGTTATTTTCTATGATCAATTTATAATCATAGAGATATCTTAGAATATCTCATTATTATTATGATTTATTCCTAATTTAGCATTGAGTCTATGTTTCTCTATGAATAGAGATTAGTATTTCGTAATAAAGTCAGCATTAAGCTATGTTGAATACTATATTAGAATGTAAATAAAATATATGGGCTGTAAGTATGTAAGTATTCTGGCCCGTTAGCATTACTGTAAATTAGGGTTATTTAATACCCTGTGTCTATATAAAGAGATTCCGCTGTGTAGTTGAAACACACGGGTTATTCTATATGTCTCTCAATACTCTTTATATTCAACATGGTATCTAGAGCCAACTGAGAGACAAACCCTAATCGTCAACTACCCGGTCGACCCACTGTCTCCGGTGAATATTTTTTTTCGGCGAACCGTGTTCTCAAACTCCGGTTTCCCCCTTCTGCCGTTGATACGCTGATTCTTCAATTTTTGTTCAGCCGTTCACGCTTTACCGTCGCTGCCGTTACTGTTTCTAACGCGTTTTTTCGACGAGCGACCACTCCATCAGCG
>NC_021162.2:23367759-23390388 GCF_000331145.2 Cicer arietinum | reverse complement strand
GAACCTCCTCAAGTAGTTATCCCTCTCCCACCCCCTCATATTCCTATCGAACCTGCCGAGTCTGCCCCCCAACCTCCACGACCACTACAAACATATCAGCGTCGTCGCTTATCCTCTGTTGTGCCTGTTCCTGCTCCCATTACAGACTCTCCTCCGACGCCACATCCGGATCCGGCCCTGCCACTTGAGCCTGACCTTCCCATTGCTCTTCGTAAGGATATTCGCACCACCCGTAATCCATCTCCTCATTATATTGATTTGTGTTATCATCGTCTTTCTCCTTTACATTACACTTGCTTGTCCTCCTTGTCTTCTGTTTCTATTCCTAAAACTACAGGTGAAGCATTATCCCACCCTGAGTGGAGGCAAGCAATGCTTGATGAGATGTGTGCTCTACAAAGCAGTGGTACTTGGGAATTGGTACCTCTACCTCATGGGAAGTCGGTAGTCGGGTTTCGTTGGCTTTATACAGTGAAGGTTGGTCCTGATGGTAACATTGATCGATTTAAGGCTCGTTTGGTAGCCAAGGGATATACTCAGATTTTTGGGTTGGATTACAGTGACACATTCTCACCGGTTGCCAAAATGGCATCTGTCAGACTATTTTTCTCCATTGCAGCAATTAGACATTGGCCTCTCCATCAGCTTGACATTAAAAATGCCTTTTTGCACGGTGATCTTGAAGAGGAAGTGTATATGGAGCAACCACCAGGATTTGTTGCTCAGGGGGAGTCTTCCAACATGGTTTGTCGGCTACACAGGTCCCTTTATGGTCTTAAACAGTCTCCTAGAGCTTGGTTTGGCAGATTCAGCTCGGTAGTACAAGAATTTGGTATGATCCGCAGTGAAGCCGATCACTCTGTATTTTATCATCACTCAGCTCAAGGGTGCATCTATCTTATTGTTTACGTGGATGACATTGTTATAACTGGTAGTGATCAGCAAGGAATGCTCCAGTTAAATCAACATCTCTCAAATAAATTTCAGACTAAAGACCTTGGTAAACTCCGTTATTTTCTGGGTATTGAAGTAGCTCAATCCAAGGATGGCCTTGTAATTTCACAAAGAAAATATGCTATGGATATTCTTGAAGAAACTGGCCTACTAAATGCCAAGTCAGTTGATACTCCTATGGATCCAAATGTCAAACTCCTACCCAATCAGGGGGAGCCTCTATCAGATTCAGGAAGATATAGGAGATTGGTTGGAAAATTAAACTATCTCACAGTCACTCGTCCTGACATTTCCTTTGCTGTCAGTGTGGTAAGTCAGTTCTTAAATTCTCCTTGCCAAGAACATATGGATGCTGTAATCCGGATTCTTAAATACATCAAAAGTGCACCTGGAAAAGGTCTCATTTATGAAGATAGAGGACATACTCAAATAATTGGCTACTCAGATGCTGATTGGGCAGGCTCACCCATAGACAGACGATCAACTTCCGGGTATTGTGTACTCATAGGAGGAAATTTAATATCTTGGAAGAGTAAGAAACAAAATGTTGTTGCAAGATCCAGCGCTGAGGCAGAATACAGGGCCATGGCACTAGTAACATGTGAACTCATCTGGCTGAAACAGTTACTGAAAGAACTTCAATTTGAAGAGACCAGCACAATGACATTAATATGTGATAATCAAGCTGCATTGCACATTGCCTCGAATCCGGTTTTTCATGAGAGGACCAAGCATATTGAGATTGACTGCCATTTTGTTAGAGAAAAGATTGAATCAGGTGACATCATCACCAGCTTTGTCAAATCCAATGATCAGTTAGCAGATGTGTTTACAAAGTCATTGCGAGGTCCTAGAATTAGTTATATATGTAACAAGCTAGGTGCATTTGATTTATATGCTCCAGCTTGAGGGGGAGTGTTGAATACTATATTAGAATGTAAATAAAATATATGGGCTGTAAGTATGTAAGTATTCTGGCCCGTTAGCATTACTGTAAATTAGGGTTATTTAATACCCTGTGTCTATATAAAGAGATTCCGCTGTGTAGTTGAAACACACGGGTTATTCTATATGTCTCTCAATACTCTTTATATTCAACAAGCTATTATCAATAATATTCAAATCCTTATTATTTTCTCTCAAATCCCACAACTTCAACATGGTATCTAGAGCCTATCTCGATCCTCCTTGAACGAGTTAGCCTCTATTCCGTTGCCGAGTTCACAACAGTTAGGTATAATCATAATTTCTCTTTTCCAACACGATCATTCTTTTTTCAGAAGACACCAGTTTCACTCGTTTCCGTTAAGTTCACTACTGCCTCCGTCACCGCCACTATTTTCGACGACTTTTCTAAAAAATGACCACTCCACCGCACGCGCCCATACGGGCCTTATCGTGCATTGTCGCTCTTCACCATGCGTGATAAAGTACAAACAACACTTTCTCTCTCCTTGGCGCACTCTCTAATAAAGGAAACCAATTCATACCTTGATCAACATTTGATATTCTCGTAATAATTAATAATTTCTTCATTACCAATATTTTCGAAATATGGCTTCTTTTACTCAATTTGCCATCACTTTGGTTACCCTTTTTTTGTTCCAATACCTAACAGGTTCGTATTCAACAACATTCGCAATTCTTAACAAGTGTAGTTATACAATTTGGCCTTGAATTTTATCCGGCGCTGAAACAGCACTGTTCTCCACCACCAATTTTGCACTTCAACCCGGCGAGTCCAATGCCCTCGTCGACGGTTTCAAGCTTCCGATGATGATCACGACGACAGGTTGCTCTGTGGACTTGAACGTGGGGTGTCCGACGGAGTTGAAAGTGTTGAGTAATGAGTGAGGGCGGTGGAGAGAGTGTGGCATGTAAAAGTGTGTGTGAAGCGTTTGGGGATTCGCAATATTGCGGCAGTGGCGTTTATAGTTCGCCAGATACATGTAAACCAAGTTCGTACTCGCAATTCTTTAAGAGTGTGTGTCCACGCGCTTATAGCTACGCTTATGACGATGGAACTAGCACTTTCACTTGTGCCTCTGCTGATTATACCGTCACCTTTTTCCCCACACTCTTCACAAGTTCAATCAAGTCTAGGAACAATAAATATCCAATTGGGGTTGACACGTCAAGGTACATGTGGATCGCACAGAGAACAAAGCTATGATGGTTGTTATTGCCATTGTTTTGATAGCGTTGTGGTAACTTCGTTAGTTGCTTTCTTCATCAACTTCTAAGGTCACATACCATGGCTGGTGTTGGATTTGTTTGGCTATGATTTTCGATACCTATGTCAGTCTCCATCGACACCTCAACTTGAATCATGCATAATGTGAAAAAATCTGATTATTGGCAACTTGAACAAGAGTAAAGAAGATGCAGGGTACCAGCAGGTATTGGGTGTAGTTAACATTTTGAGTTTCCTTTTTACTTTCTTGGTGCACGATTATTCTCTCTCCGACGGTTCCAGATCTACCCTTACTTTTTAATTTTGATCAACGAAAATATGCGTCCTTGTTCTGTAAATCATATTTTGTGTGTCTCTAATGAGATCACACACCTTCCTATTTATAATGATGATGCAATAATTACATTCAGTGCCTAGGAAATTGTATTGACTAGGACTACTAACAATTAGCCTAGGATGTTGCACAATCAAGGAATAATTAAAACATACACTGAATTTTAACACTCCCCTTCAAGCTAAAGCTTACTTATTATGCTTTAAACTTGTTACATCAAAACATTTAACCATTAAGCCATTATCAATAATATTCTCTAAAATCTCACAACTTAAACACTTTCTACTAGTGCAGTTTCAAGGAAAGGTTCAGATGGTTTGGTGGGATTTTTTTGGTTCTGTTGGTGTGGAATTTTTTGGTACTGTTGGTGTGGAATTTTCTATTACTTTTGATGTAGAATTTATTGGTTCGGCTCATTCAGTAGGTGCGGGATTTTCTGTTTTTGCTGCTGCAATTTTTTCGACCATCTCAAAATCCAAAAATTGGAACTCTGTTGTTTCTTTCGGGATTAAGGTATTCTCCCCATGAATTCCAACTTTGGAGTAATAAGGATGGTTCTGAAAGAAGGTTACATCCATAGTGTGATAAAATTTTGTGATTGTCGGGGAGTAACACCTATATCTTTTTTGGTGAGGTAAGTAGCCAAGAAAAATACATTTGATGGAAGGACAGCTTCCCCCCAAAAATATTTTGGTTTCCAGTAGATGCCTATTTTTCCTTTCTGCGATCCCATTTCGTTGGGAGTATCTACACGTGAACTCTGGTGGACAATTCCATGGATCTTAAGGTAGGACTCTAGTGTTGAACTAAAATATTCATGACCATTGTCAGTTCCGAGCACCTTAATTTTTGTTTAGAATTGTGTTTGCACCATGGTGTGGAAAAACTCAAATAATTTTCCATCTTCTGATTTCTCTTTCATGAGAAATATCCATGTGACTCTTGTGTGATCATCGATGTAATAAACCATTTAGCACCAGTAATGTTGCTAACCCGAGATGGCCCCAATACATCATTGTTAACTAAGGAGAAAGGTTGAGAGGGTTTATATGGTTTAGGTGAGTATGTGTTTCGAGTATGCTTGAATAACTGACATACTTCACATTGAAAATTCCTTAGATTTTTACTAAATAATGAGGGAAATGTTTTCTCTACGTACATGAGATATGGGTTACCTAATCGATAGTGCCACAACATTACAGACTCCTCACTATTTGGAGAAACCACTGCACAAGAATTGGCTTTGAGTTCTTTGGAGGAATCTTCAACTTGCAAGTAGTAGAGTCCAACACACTCTTTAGCACTATCAATTGTCTTACTTGACTCCAAAATTTGAAAATCACACAGGTTGGGAAAAAATTTAGCAACACATCTCAAGTCTTTGGTCAATTTGCTAATAGACACCAAGTTCCAAACAAATTCGTGCACATACAATACAGAAACCAGAGTAATATTTTTTGAAATAACAACAGAACATGTAGCAGTAACTTTTGACAAGGTACCATCATCAATCTGAATAGTGGAGTTATCATGACGAGTAGAATAATTGTCAAAAACTATTATATCTCCAGTCATGTGATTTAAGGTTCCTGAATCTATGATCCATGATTTTGGTTTTCCTTGGCTAGTGTGTAAGGCATGTAGAAAATTACCTTTTGTGCTACTATAGCTGTACCACATTTTTCTATAATAAGAACAGTCTGTTGGAGCATTTTCTGCAAAGCCTCTATTAATTATTTGCTGAATGGAGATGGATCTTGTTTCTCTTCCATTTCTTGTGGGTTGTGTGTTGCATTTCCTTTGTTGTCTCTGTTGCAGAATGGTTTTGTCATCTCCCATTGAAGGTAGTTTTGGCCATTCAACTTGTGGCCAGTGATGAGAAGTTCAGATCTAATACCATGCGGAAAAGTGATTGTTCACTTGATGATGAAACTTATTATATAAAGAGTATAAATAGTACAACTAAATTTAATTATGTATAATCAAAATAGAGCTAGAAATCAGGAAACTGATTCCCTATAAATGCTATCCTAAAAGGAATGAAAATAAAACTGAAATCATAATTAATACATACTAATAACTAAACAAATCAGAATCTTATGATTCTGATTTTTGATTTTATTTGTTAAATTTCTGAATGCTTGAGAGAGACTCAGCAAGAGCATCTATTTATATACATGATAAGTACAATTTACAAGAAGAGAAATTATAACTAGCATTAACTTCTAAAGTACAATGAATCTAAAAATGTAATGAACCCTATGATATAATGAATTCTTATTGCATTTGCAAAGTGGAATATTAATATATTCTATTACCAACAATAATCCTGTGGTTTATTAGATGAAATACAAAGCAGTTACAACTCCGTTGTATTAGTAGTTTCAGTTTTCTGTCCTTCTATTCATTATTCGTTTGGTTGTATTTAAACAGGCACTTATCAGGAAGTGGGTGATGCTCTACATTCCACCAACGCCACTACCTTCCTGTCCACATCTCCCCCCACAACTTCTCTCACTGATTCTGTCTTTTCTACCACAACCTAATCTTCCTCTAATATCAGAACCTGTAGCAGTTTGTCGACACATTCATGGCCTGCCCCAAATATTTCATTCCAACAAAAACACATACCCATCCTAGATCTGTCCTATATCTCTTCATTAGTTAGTCTCTGTAATCTTCTGAAGGAATTTATAGTTTTTTGAGACTATTTGATTACCTCCTTGAGCACTCCCTCTTGTATTTGGTTGAACTTGATTTTTGTTTCCCAATTCCTGTGACGGTTCTGGAATTGCTTGTGCTTCCCCATGTACATCCCTCTTTGATAGCTCTCTGCACTACAGTTGTTGATCACCATATTCTCTGTCTCAATTCTTTGTGCATAATTCATCACTTCCAGAAGTGTATCCAATTGATCTAATTTTAATTCCGCTCGTAACCTCCTTCAGACCGTTCCGGAACATTCCTTTAAGATAATTAGGATCGGCACTGCGCAGAGGACCAGCACAGAGCTCGAATTGCTTGCTGTACTCCTCTACAGATCCGGTTCGTATGAGACTCATCATAAATTCGTAGGTACTCTGTCATTGACCATTGACCAGTTGAAACCTCTTCACCATAGCTACGCAAAATTCCTCTAATGTAGGATTAAACGTACCATATATAAACGTACCATATTCCCACCACGGAAACTATGTGAGAGCCTATTAGGATATAGGATAAGAAAGAGTTTGTTAGGATTTGAGTTAAGGAGTTAGCTAGGGAAGTTATTATTAGTTAATGAGTTAGTTAGGATTTGAATATTGTAAAGTTGTGAATATAGTAGAAACTCTATTGTGAAGGGGAAATCCTTGGAGGAGAGATTTCTCTCCTATTTGTCAATGAAAGTGTTCTTTCTTTGGAATCCAATTCTTGGGTTCCTAACAATTAATCTGACCCGCCGAACTTGCAAGGAGTGCTAGGGATGCCAGCGATGGAAGACATGTTGGCCATAAAGGCAGCAGTGATGCCAAGATTTGACGGAAGCAGTGATGCTTATTGGTGGTTGATCCAATTATTCAGTATCTTAAAAGCTCAAAAGAATCGTGAGGAAAAATGGCTATCATGGGTTTGGTTGGGATTGGATGGAGAAGCCTAACCATGGTGGTTTTCTTGGAGGACAACTATCAAAATGTGGAGTTCTCCTTTGAGAAGGCTTTGCTCATGAAATTCAAACCAGAATATGGGGTTTATCTTCAAGATTCTGGGGAAGAAGAACTAGTGGAAAAAGTATAATTCAACAAAGGAAAAGAATCAAAAGAGGAGGTGCAGCCCCCCAAAAAAGTGCAAGAATAATTGGAGCCAGTGATGATGGAGGGCTGGAGAACAAGAACAAGAAAAATGAAGGTCTGAAGCAAGAACCAGAAACAAGATAAGAAAAGTAAGAGTTCTGTTGACATGTTGGCAAGCAATGAGCAAGGAAAATTTGATCCAAACAGAATGTTCACCTAGCATTGAAGATAAGGGGTACCACAATAAAGCCAAGAAGAAGAGCAAAGAAGGAGCAGAGGTGGAGTGCAAACCACCGTTAAGTTAGCGAAAACCATTTTCTTGGTGGTCAAAATGAGTTGAAGGAAGAAGGGACAAATCAAGATGGTAAAAGAGAAGTCAAATGGGACAACAAGCAACCAAGTCACAAGGGAGTAGAAGTAGAAGATAACGTAGCAGTGTAAAGCAATATCGAACAATTTTTCAGATATATCTTCAACTTTTCAGCAACGGGTTGTGGGGTGGGGGGGAATGATTTTTGTTTCAAGTTTCAACAACTATTCAAAGTTTCAAACTGAAGATTTTTTTTTAGTAGATTGCAACCTCGAGGACAAAGTTTTTTTGAGGAGTGTATTGTTAGGATATAGGATAAGAAAGAGTTTGTTAGGATTTGAGTTAAGGAGTTTGTGAGGGAAGTTATCAATTAATGAGGTAGTTAGTTAGTTAATGAGTAAGTTAGGATTATCATGTATAAATATGGAGGTTTTGGAGTAAGAAAGCGTATTTTTTTTAAGCTAAAAATTTATTAAAAAGAAAAAGAAAACAACTGGGGGACATGAATATTGAAAATATGTAAACAGAGTAGAAATTATATTGTGAAGGGGAAAACCCTTGGAGCATAGGAAACCAATTCTTGGGTTTTTTACAGAGCCTTTTCTTCAATTGCAACCATTGCCACATGGAGCTTTTCATCCTTGTTCGTGATCTTAGGAGAAAAATACCTTTAGACTTTGTTAGACCAATCATAAGCGTTGTCATAGGAGAATATACGAATTTCCAGTTTTGTCGACCACTCATTCCATACTCGTATCTCATCCGATTCTCGGTCTCTTACAGTCTCTTACACCACTACCTCCATTGTTAATAAAAATGAAATGCAAGACATAGAAAATAAAATGCAGACTTAAGATATAGTATATCATCACGATAATTAACACTATAACATAAGCAGGGTTGTAAATCTAACACATTTACCAAAAGGACTAAAATATATATAATGAAATTCCAAACCTTTGCACTCTGGAATGTCAATTACGTTATGAGTACCCTCCTCATAAAGCCCAATGAGAGGGTTAGTTGAAGAACCACGCACCGCCAATTTCGCACGGCACCTCCAACCCCACTGCAAAAATAACCCAAAATACCAAAACCAAGTAAGTTTCTTATGTTTCATAAAAAATAGTCCTATGTAGCACATACACTTTCAAATTGAAGGTGTGTCCAAACACCGAAATAACACTGTCACTTGTGATTACATAAAATATTTACTTTTATTTTCTCAAACTATTATCGATTTGTGTGTTTCAGTGTCAGTCTTGTGTCTAGTGTCGGATAGTAAATGTCTTAGTGCATCATAGGAAAAAAGTTAAAAGGAGAAGTACTGTCATTAGTGATTAGATAAAATAATTACTTCAATTTTCTCAAATTATTACCTATCTGTGTGTTTCGGTGTCTTGTCAAACGTGGGACACTAAATATCTTAGTATTTCATAGAGAAAAAAAATGTTAAAAGGAGAAATACTGTCACTTGTAATAACATGAAATTATTATTCTCTATGATTTTGTAAAAGCTACCGAGTGAAATAGTAACATTATGAAAAAAGGTTAAAAAGTGAAATAGAATATAGTTAGTGAATTCAGAAGAGGATTTAACGAAGATACCAGTTTGCAGGTATCAAAGGTGAAATCCGTGACCCCATATTTCCGAAAGAAATTGGTAGCGTCTTCCAATATTACAGGACGGTGTAGGTTATGCTCGTGCGTGCACCCCGAACACCTGAAATAAAAAATAAAAAATAAAAAATAAAAAATAAATAAAAATGTAAATAATTGAGTGAAAAGAGGATAATAATCTGTTTGGAAGCGTACGATTGGAAATGAGGGCAATGAAGTGCGCAAGTTAGCGGCGCGGGTTGTGGAGTTGAGGAAAGAGGGGTTGCTGTGGAGAATTGAGGAGGAGGGGGAAGGGTGGTGGCGTGACAGGTGAAGCGAGGGAAGGACGGCGGAGCTGTGAATAGTCGGAGAGTCATTTTCCGGTTTGGAGTTTGGAGGCGGGAATGGATAATAAATTACTACTAATTACGAACACGGAGTTTGAAAATATCTGCTGTTGCGGTTTAGCCAAAGCATGGATACCCTACAACAAAGTTTTGAAAACCGGTGTTCTACGGTAGACCTCCTATTAAACAGGTTATAATTCTACCAAATTTTTCAACAAGTGTTAGTTACGTTTAATTGATCTTTAATTTTTAAATTGTTGAATTGTTTTTGAAAAAATAAATTTAAAATATTATAAAAAAGTAGATTTTTTAATTTTAAATATATTAAATATAAATATTGTAAATTCAAAAAAAAAAATATAAAAATTGAATTTTAAACTCATTTTTTGTGGAGGAAGTTTTTAAAATGCTATAAATATATCTGAAAAAAATCGTTTAACAATATTTGTTGATATTTGAATAGGAATGAAAACTGTTTAAATAATAATTTTGTAGGGATTAAAAATAAAATTTTAAAATTTTATAAATATGAAATACTTATTTAACCTATTATATAATTTAACTATTTTTATATATTAAATTAAATAATATTTAACAAAATATATAACATAAATAAGTCATTAATTAAAAATTACGAATTATTTTGTTAAAAATTAAAGGTAAAAAAATCTCAATATAATGTTGTTTTTAAATTTAAACTATCTTTTTTTAACAAAAAAGATCTCAACATAATGTTGTTTTTAAATTTAAACCGTCTTTTTAACAATTGTCTTAAAAATACAAAATTGAATTGAAAAAATAAATCTTAAATTTATAAAAAGTTTAATAAACTTTTTCAATACAATATTTTTTATAGGAAGGGAGTTATGAAGGGAATGTTGATGGGCAGAGACGTGTTTGGTTCTAAAGAGGGGAAAAGATGAGAGGGACTTTAAGGATTGTGTGTTTGGTTCAAGGAGAGTGAAGAAATTTTAAATGGTTTTTAAGTTATATTGACTTCCTCCCCAAAGTCTATATTTTGATATATATTTTATGTTTTACAACAACAACAAAAATATGATAGTATATATTCATCTATCATGTTGGTTTTTCAATTTTTTAAAATATCAAATATATATAAAAATATAGACTTAATCATCTAAAGTTTTTGCTCAAAAACTCTCCAAATTATAAATAGACCCTTATGGTGTGTTTGGTTGAAGTTGGATAGAGGGGAGGAGAGGGGATATTTTAGAGGAAATGTGTTTGGTCAATTTTTATGAGGGGAGAGAAGCAAAAACTCTCATAAAGTGATTTTTGTTCTCTCTTCATTTAGGAGGAAGTCGGAGGGGAGAGAGGGGTTGCATATAACTAAAAATTATTTCAAATATCTCCTTACCCTTGAACCAAACACAAAACTATTAAAGTCTATCATCTACCCTCTCATCTTCTCTTTTGAACCAAGCATGTCTCTACTTCCCTCCCCTCCTCTCGCATCCCCTCCCTTCCTTTAAATTTGATTTTACTCTCCCTCCATTTTGGCGGAATTTTGCTCTCCTCCCATCCCATCTCCTCTTTAAAATATGAATCAAACAAACTTCTTTAAAATATTACACCTCCCCACCAAAATCCTTTAACCAAACACCCTTAATCAATGCCCTAAAGATACTCATTCGTATTTTCAAATTCAATATATTGTTATGCATAGTATTTAGTTAGACTTTTAATTTATTTATTTTTTAGTTAGACTTTTGAGAGAATAGCTTTGAATGGTTAAGTCTATATTTTGATATATATTGAAGTAGCAATATCAATTTACAAGAAAATGGGGTTTGAATTGTAAATTCACCCTTTTAAAAATTCCTCTTAAAAACTTTAGAAAATAACTCAAGATTAATCTTGGTTGTGAAAACAGAAAAACAGATAATGTTCTTGTTTTTAACCAGAAAACAAAGAACGTTCTTGGTTAGTTAAAATCAGTAATTTAGTTTATGTATTTAACTTGATAATCAATCAGACTAAAAGTAAATAGATAAGGGGAGAGATACCACACAAGGATACATTTTCCATTTTCCAGATTTTGTTAAGAATGTTCTCCATTTTTGTTTGTTCAGTTTCTTGCCTTTTTATGTTGATTTCTTTGTTTTGTTTAAATCCTATCTTTAAATTAATACACTAAAAAGCACAAGTTAAATTAACATAACATTTAGAATCATAATTAACATTATTAATTAATTTTTTGTTTGTTTTCATCAAAACATTAAATTGAGATTTTGTCTCAACAATCTCCCTCTTTTTGATGATGACAAACATGTTAATTTAGATTTTAATTTTGATTCTAATTTTAATCATAGAGAGCTTTAAAAGCTCTTCCTTAGAATATGCTTCAGATTTTTGAACCAAGAAAATAATGAGTAGAGTCCAGTTTTAAGAAAAATAACATTTTCTAAAAAGTTCCCCCATAATATTTTGAAAATGATATCCTTCAAAATTCTAAAACACAAGTAAGATGAGATGAATGTGAGCAAGATCATGCTTACCAGTAAAAAATAGATCCATTTTTCATTTTTAAAACTAGACAGAGTTAGCGCATATAGGGAAACAAAGATAAGATGAATGTGACAATATGTCAAATATAACTTTTCTCTTTACAAAATATTCTTATGCTAATAAAGTTTGTGTTTTTCAAAACTAATTTTTTGAAAAGTTTCAAGGAGATTTGTTCACATAAAAAATTGTTTTTAAAGACATAAAGAGGAGAATTTGTAGAAAATGATTTGAGTTCCATGAATGAATTAAGAAGTAATCATGATCAGGATATACCTTGATAAGATCCAAAGAAGCACTTGAATTAGACAAGAGTACAATGTGAATATATGCTTCTTCTAAAGGAAACTTGAATATCATTTATGTATTTCAGAGGTAAATCAATCATTGTAATTACACTTCCAACAACAGCTTTGGCACATATCTTCCAATTAGTTTTATCGTTCTCCAGCTTTTATGAGGAGAAAGAAACGGATATTGTTTATCAATCTCGGTTTCCTAGGAAGCATTTTGTTGTTGTTGTTGTCCAAAATGTTTGTCTTCATCATCTCCTTTGCTTTAATGTTTCCAAAGGTTATAGACACTCCAAATTTTTGTAATGAGAGGTGGCGTCATAATGTTCAATTCTTATGTAATGCGCATGCCTTGTCTATGTATCGATGTTCTTTCTTGATTGTTGGATGATGTTCCTACATCATAAGTTAGTAATGACTTTGGTACCCATATTTGTTTGGGTCCTTGATAGTTAGTATATCTTCTTTTAGAAAGTTCTGAAGCATTTAATTGTTGATCTTTGAATTGATTTCGAAATCTGGCTTTTAAGGGGTTTTAATCTTGAATTTGAAGAAGTTCCAGATTGTTCTCCTTTTTTCATACTTTATGGAGAAAGTTCTGCTTTTGTTCCATAACGTTCTCCGTTTTGAGAACAACTAGAAGAACGTTCTCCTTTCTGCAGATTTTTCAAAACTGGTTCAGCTTTATTTGCAGAACGATCTTCCGTTTAAAAAACCTTTTGCTTTTAATCTTTTCATCTTTTTTTTTAAAGTAACAAGCAAATTCCAGATGTCCAAGTTTCTTACAATATGAACATTTGGTTTTGCATTTATCCTCTTTTCTTTCCGAAACAAAATTTTTTTTATATATTTTCGTTTTTTGAGTTTTATCAAAACCAAGACCAGCTTTATCAAATATTCCCACTTGAGATCCCATGATTTTTTGAAAGGTTTAAGTAGCTTTAATAAAATTTGACAAGTCATTTCTAAGAAGTTCATTTTCAGTTTAAGCAGAACGTTCTCCGTTTTCGTTGCAGAACGTTCTTGATTTTCATATTCATTATTTTCCTTAAAATGAGATTCCTGCATGTTATAATGATGTTTTTTAGTTCATCAATCATAACCTGAGATTTCTCTTTTTCCCTTTTTTCTTTTAAAACTTGATCCTTTAAAGAGCTACATTTTTTAACAAGCAGATTTGAATCATTAAGTAAGCTATCAAAATCATTTTCAATTTCTTTACATAAAAGACATGGTTCAGAATTTATTACCTCCTTGTCTTCAGTATCTGCCATTAAACATAAGTTGGCTTCTTCAGGTTCCTCTGTTTTTGATTCATCAGAATCATCCCAGGTCACCATCATGGATTTTTTCTTGTAAGGGAACTTTTTTGATACTCTTTTGTTCAAGGGACATTCAGTTTTATAAAGTCCTTGTTTATTGCATCCAAAACATGTGATTTGACTTTTTTCTACCTATATTTTGAAGTTTTCCTTTTGATTTGAAAATCCCTTTTCTCAACATTCTTTGTATCTTTTTTGTAAGAACAACATCTTCTTGTTCGATTTCTTCTAAGTCCTCACTTGGAGTTTCTTAAGATGTTTTCAAAGTTATTGATTTGCCCTTTTTGATTGGTATGTCCTATTGTAGCAACACCTCATGTGCTCGTAATGTTCCAATCAGTTCCTCTAGTCCGAGTGCGTTAAGATTCTTTGTCTGACTTATGACTGTCACCATTGGTCTCCATATTATTGGAAAACATCTCATGATCTTTCTTACTCTATGTTGTACTGAGTATGCTTTCCCTAAGGAGCGTATTTCATTTACAATGGTTGTGAATCTTAAGTACATTTCATCAATGGTTTCTCCTTCATTCATTTCAAAGAGTTCAAACTTTCTTATGCATATATCAATCCTTGTTTCTTTCACATGGTTGGTTCCTTCGTGATGAGTTTGTAATGTGTCCCATACTTCTTTAGCAGTTTTGTATTCATCAACTCTTTCGCTTTCTTCAATGCTTAAAGCACAAGATAAGAATAATTGAGCTTTTGAGTTTAGAAGTACATTAGATTTTTCTTCTGATTTCCAATTTGCTTCTTTATTTTCAGCAGAGGTTGAATTATTTTGGTCGACTCTTGGTATGAAATCTCCATCCCTAATGATATGACATATTCCTGTATCTTGAGATTTCAGGAACAGCTGCATTTTGTTTTTCCAGAAATAGTAGTCTGTCCCATCAAAGTAAGGTGGTATGTATGATGACCCTCCTTCAACAATGTACATATCTTTTAACATTTTTCTTCTAGATCTTTTTCTCAAACACTTGCTAGGTGTTCAACTTTAGAGACCGAACTCTTATGCCAATTGAAGTAGCAATGTCAATTTACAAGAAAAGGGGTTTGAATTGTAAATTCGCCCTTTTAAAAATTCATGTAAAAAAACTTAAGAAAATAACTCAAGATTGATCTTGATTGTGAAAACAGAAAACATAGAACGTTCTTGGTTTTAACTAGAAAACAGAGAACGTTCTTGATTAGTTCAAATTAGTAATTCAGTTTATGTATTTAACTTAATAATCAATCAGACTGAAAGTAAATACATAAGGGAAGAGTCGTTGGTAGTGCTCTGTCATTTTTGACCAAAACCAATATATATGAATAAAAATATTCCAGCCTTTGAACACTTTGTGAAATCTGTTTGACTGGGCATTTTTCTTCGTTCTTGATCATATTTCTTTGTTCTTAATGATCCTTTATACCTCATATATAATTGTTGATGATATTGCTTCGATCTCGATATTTGATTCTGCCAAAACAGCTTGGAGAATTATGACAGTCTGCTGGAGAATGATGTTGAAAATTCTGGAGACTGATATGATCATTCTGGAGAAAGATCTGATCATTCTGGAGACTGATGAGAATTTTCTGCAGATTGACGTTATCATTCTGTAGATTGATGTTTAAAATGTTGGAGAATGATGTTAACATGTCGGAGATTAATGTTAACATGCCGGAGAATGATGTTTGCATGTTGGAGATTATTGTCAACATGTTGGAGAATGATCAAAATGTTGTCAAGAATGTTCTTCGTTCTTGACAGTCAAGTTGGAGAAGGTTCAGATCTGTTTGGTCTTGCTAATTCATGATCTTCTCTCTTTGTGATTCGAGTAGTTTCTTTGAATATGATCATCTCAGTTTGGTTCCTTGCCAAGTGCTGATGATATAGATGTAAAATTCAGAGGCTAAAACTTTTTTCAACTAGTGGAGATTGATTGATTTTGGAGTTGTGATGATCATTCTTGAAACTGGAGAACATTCTCTATTTTCCAGATTTTGTTAAGAATGTTCTACTTTAAAATCATTTAAAATATCTTCTCACTCTTTGACCTAAACACAACCATTAAAATATTTCATCTCTATAAAAAATTTAACTGTAGATGTTCCTATATAAAATTTCCTATAAAAACTTAAGATTTTAACTCAAGATTGATCTTGGTTGTGAAAACAGAAAATGGAGAACATTCTAGGTTAGTTAAAATCAACAATTTAACTTATCTATTTAACTTGATAATCAAACAGACTGAAAGTAAATAGATAAGGGAAGAGATACCACACAAGGATATATCTTTGTTCACCCAACTTGGGCTACGTCCAGTCCTTATAACAGTGAGAAGATTTTCCATTAAGTGTTCAAACGAAGAACAATCTCGGTTTTACACTAGCAATTTAGATCAACCTTGATCTATTATAAAGTTAAACCTTTCCACCCATAAAAGATTTCATACAGGTCCACTATCAATCTTTAGATAGGAGTTTACACTTCACTTTTTAACCTTAAAATGAATTTTTACAAACTACTCAAACTATACTCAACGCTTATAGTCTTGAGTTTACACGATTATGATTTAAAGTGCTTTGTCATAATCTGAGAAAGCTCAACACTTTTTTGAGTTTTGATTCTTTTGACATAGAAATATAATAGAATGATTCTAGGAATCAAATAAGAAAAATCAAAACTGATTCTATGTATGTGAGTGAAAGACTTTAAAGTATGAGTGTAAGTAAGTGATGGATTTTTTAGCACTTGAAGTTCTAATTTTTCCTTGAGCTTGGCCTTCCTTTTATAGGCTTTAGGAAGATTGATGACAACCAAAAGAGTCGTTGGAAAGGGCTCTACTGTCATGTGTCAGATTTAACCAAAGACCGGACTTTATTAATTAAAAAATGTTCATGTCTTTGAATATTCTGCATTATGTTTCTGTGATGGGAATGACTAGTCTGAAGCTTCTCATTCTTAGACAACTTTGAGTGTGTTTAATGATCCTTTGATTCTCAGATAAATGATTGATGTGTTCAATTCAAGACAATGTTTTGATTCGCACAAAACAAACTAGAGAATGATGTCAATCTGCTGGAAAAAGATTGTTGAGCATTCTGAAGATCGTTTAATCATTCTGAAGACTGGTATGCTCATTCTGGAGACTGATATGATCATTCAGGATACAAATCTGATCATTCTGGAGACAGATCTAATCATTCTAGAGACTGATCTTATCATTCTTCTTTTTTCCTTGAATCATGGACCTTTAACTATTTATGCATGTTTCTCAAGTATGTAGTTGAAGCATATGTTTCAAGAACGTTCTTCATTCTTGACAGTCAAGATGGAGAATAATTAGTCTTGTTTGAACTTGCTTGATTCATCATATTCCATAGCTTTTCTATGTTGTATTTTGAGTTGATTCTTCGTTGAGAAGCATCCTTTATAATCGTTGAAGAGTACTCATTATATGATTGTGAAATCCAGAAGCAATGATTGTGAAATCCATAATCAATTTCTTCTTCAACCATGATAGACAACATAGTTTTGATTTGATTTTGAGGGTGATCATTGATTGTTCTCCAGCTAGAAATGTCGATTTACAAGAAAGAGGGGTTTGAATTCTAAATGTTCCTATTTAACATTTCCTATAAAAACTTAAAATTTTAATTCAAGATTGATCTTGGTTGTGAAAACATAAAACAAAGAACGTTCTTGGTTTTTTACCAAAAAACGGAGAACGTTCTTGGTTAGTTAAAATCAACAATTTAACTTGATAATCAAACAGACTGAAAATAAATAGATAAGGGAAGAGATACCACACAAGGATATATCGTGGTTCACCCAACTCGGGCTACATCTAGTCCTCAAACTGTGAGATTTTTCACTAAGTGTTCAAACGGAGAACAATTTGATTTTACACAACCAATTCAGATCAACCTTGATCTGTTATAAAGTTAAACCTTTCCACACAAAAAAGAGTTCAAACAGGTCACCTATCAATCTTTAGATAGGAGTTTACACTTCACCTTTTAACCATAAAATGATTTTTTACAAACTATACTCAACACTTATAGTCTTCAGTTTTCATGATTATGATTTAAAGTGTTTTGTTAGAATCTGTGAAAGCTCAACACTTTTTTGAATTTTGGTTCTTTTGACATAGAAATACAATATAATGAATCTAGGAATCAAATGAGAAAAATCAGAACTGATTCTATGTATGTGAGTGAGAGACTTTTAAGTATGATTGTAAGTAAGTGATGGATTTTCTTAGCACTTGAAGTTCTAATTTGAGCTTGGCCTTCACTTTATAGGCTTTAGGAAGGTTGATGACATCCAAAAGAGTCGTTGGAAAATGCTCTGCTGTCATGTGTCAGATTTGACCAAAGACCAAACTTTATTAATTAAAAAATGTTTATGTCTTTGAATATTTTGCGTTTTGTTTCTGTGATGGGAATGGTTGGTCTGAAGCTTCTCATCCTTGGACAACTATGATTGTGTTTAATGATCCTTTTATCCTCAGATATATGATTGATGTGTTCAATTCAAGACAGTGTTTTAATTCGCGCAAAACAAACTGGAGAATGATGTCAATCTGCTGGAGAATGATGTCAATCTGCTGGAGAATGATTGTTGAACATTCTGGAGACTGTTTAATCATTCTAGAGACTAATAATCATTCTGGAGACTGGTCTGATCATTCTGGAGACTGATCTGATCATTCTGGAGACAGATCTGATCATTCTGGATATTGATGATCATTTTAGAGACTGATTTGATCATTCTTCATTTTTTCCTTAAATGCTTATATGTGGACAATATTCCATTGACCTTTCATTATATGTGCATGTTTCTCAGATATGTAGCTGAAGCATATGTTTCAAGAACGTTATTCGTTCTTGACAGTCAAGTTGGAGAATGACCAGTCTTGTTTGAACTTGCTTGATTCATCATATTCCATAGCTTTTCTACTTTGTATTTTGAATTGATTCTTCGCTGAGAGGCATCCTTTATATTCGTTGAAGAGTATTGATTATATGATTGTGAAATCCAGAAGCAATGATTGTGAAATCCAGAAGCAATGATTGTAAAATCCAGAAGTAATGATTGTAAAATCCATGAGCAATTTCTTCTTCAACAAAGGAGATCATTTGTTCTTGAAATTTCAGAACTATGGAGAACGTTCTCCGTTTTCCAGACTTCTATCAAGAGCGTTCTTCGTTCTGTTTGTTGATTTTTGCTTTCTCTTTAATGTAATTTTGCTTGTAATGCTTGGCACATATCTTTGATTAACACACTCAAACACACATGTTAAATATCAAAACACTTAGAATCATAATTATAAGTCTTAATTAACTTTTGTTTAGTTATCATCAAAACATTAATTTTGGATTTTGTCTCAACAACACCTCCCCTCCAAATTCCTCTAACCAAACGCCCTTAATCAAATCCCTAAAGGTACTCATTAGTATTTTCAAATTCAATATGTTGTTTTGCATAGTATTTAGTTAGACTTTTAAATTATATATTTTTTATTCACGTAATTGTAGTTGGAATATTACTTTTCCTTTTCACGATAGGAGTGTGATTACACTTTTATGATAAAAGTAGTCTTTTCGATTTTCAATATTCACATTGCAATATAATGAGAGAGAGAAACACAACTTTTAATTGAGGAGGGTGAAAACAAATTAAATAGAAACTTTAAATATTCTCTTCAACAGCCATTTTTTACTTCTTGAGTTTTTTAGCACCCATTTTTTCTTCCTTTTTACTTCAAAAACAAAAATGTTTAGGAAAACTATCCAAATAAAAATCATTGGTTTAAGGTTGGTTCAGTGAGTTTCACGTTGGTTTTTTGTTTGAGCAGTTATGTGGTGCATTTAGATCGGATAATAGGTTGATTCTCAATTCAACTAATTAAATTGATCGATTAAGTTCGATTTTCAAAATATTGCCTATTATAACTTTTGTTCGGACTTTATTTACTGAATTTTGGATTATTATCTATTTTTTAAAATTGGAGGGACAAAAAGAATTAAAAAAAAAATCAGCATACACTATTGGTGTAAGATGTTTTACGTTATAGATAAATCACAACTATTCATATGTATCTTTTGAAATATTCATTGTTAAATCAAATATTTTTAATGATTCCATGATTGTGATTGACTGTTAGTTTAAAAAGCTTTTACGTTGACAGTGTATGTAAATTATATATTAGCTACCTAATAGACCAAGTATTTTATGAATTAAAAACATCAAATTCTATTAACACTAGCTGTAATATCTCTACACGTTGTGCGTTAATCAAGCCAAATGCTGCTACAACCTGCAATTTTATGCGCCAACGCAATGCTAATCACAAACAACGAAAGAGTAAATCATTGAAATCATGTTAATACTATAATACATGTAAGTACGAACACGCACAAACATCAAGATTTGTTGGAATTTAAACACTAAGTGCTGGAACTTAGAGCTAGTATTGTGTGAATTAAAAAACTAAATAAGTGCCACATAAGAAAAATATCACACACTAATAAGGATGAGGTTTGACTTTTGAGATGTGTCCCAAGGGATACCCAATTTTGTGAAAGCGAGAGAACACACTTAAACAACCAACCACAGCGCGTCGTTGCTGTTTGTCTGAGTGTGTGATTGGGCTAAGTGATGTATTATTTTTCAGTAACCAAAAAAATAAAATAAAAAATTAATATTTATTTTAATGTGTGCGTTTTTCTCTCTTTGATAATTTTCGACACTATTTTTTGTGTGATGATTGAGTCCTCCACTAGGTTAAACTTCTCCTTATCAGTTATTACTTGATTGAGTCTTCCTCCACTTCCCTTCGATTTCGTAGGTCATTTTTAGTGAACTGGTCTCATTACTTCCCTTTACCAATAAATTGTCCCTTTAGATTTTCGATTGATCATCGTACCATATTTTTGAGTGGTTGCAAAACCCTAAGACTTCTATTTTGGATCCAACCCAAAATAAGTCATAAATTATTGTATTTAGTTAATCCCCTTTAATTAAATACAAACTATTAATTAAATTAAATCATATTTAATTCAATTAATTGTCAACTCTTATTTATTCAATCAAATCGAATTTAATAAATAAATATGTTAATGTATAAAATCATATTTAATACGATTAACATATAATTTAATCAAATTTTATTTAATTTAATCATTCATTCTGCTATCAATACTCTATGTGTGAGACCCTTGTAGGTTCACACTGAAATGGTAATAATATTAAAATATTATATATAGTTTATATAATATAAAATATTATAAATAATGATTGATATCTAGCAATGTATCATTCCTACCCAAGTCATGAGAAAATCTGTGATGCAGTTTAAAGTTTACCGCGACCACTATTTAGTGTATCGTAATTCTCACTTCGTCCAAATTTAATTGAACACAAGACACAATATGTGTCATCCTTGCAATGTTCAATTCTTTATTTCTCGATCTCATAGTTGATGCGTAAAACTAATGGACTGAATATCACATATCGGCGTGCTCTAGCATGGTCATGCATTTCCACGGTCTTACTTCATTGATATTCCAAAGACATAACTCCTATTATGTAGGATGGTCACATCCTATCTACATCACTCACAAGGTCTCACGATTAATAATATAATAAATGATGTCTTGTACATATATCTAAAATTAGATATATGAATTAAATTCATAATACAAATAATAATTTATGTAAAATAGATTGACTCTAGGACTTACATCAACATAATGCTATATGTCTTTATTTTCCAGTCAAAAGAACACTTTTTTAGTTATTTTGAGTGATAACTTTGTTCTCTTGATTATTCTTCCATCATTCTCATGTGTAAAAAACTTAATAAATAATTCAATATTGAAATGATTTCTTCTTCAAAATTGAAATGACTCATTTTGCTAAACTGATATAATTTTTTTTTTTGTGCAATAAATATGTTCACCACGAGAACATTTCATCAAAGTTGACCATGTTCTCTTCTATATGCTAGGATTATATCCTCTTGGTTAGCCATCCTCAAAAACTTTTGTTGAAGCAATACTTTTCACAATTTGTCTTGGTGTTTGCACATGATGTGTCTTTTCCATTGAGTCTCTTTGAGATGCTCTAATATTGGAAAGAATGTATTTATCATGAGTATGATCATTCATTGATGTTGTAGTGTGGAAAATAACCAAAAATGAAGTTGTTTCCTCTGAAATGACAATGATGACATAGTTCACTACTTTCAATGATATGACAACAAGATACCACCTTTGATCTATGTTTTACAAATGCAACGTGTAACTACTCTTGTATTTTTGTTGATGATCCAACATAGTAACATCATTTTCCTTTGATCATCTTTTTATGTTTAACATTCTTTTCTTGAGAGACTTTTGTAGAGATGACACTTAAAATTGATTTTGTCCTGATGTAGCATATCTTCAAAGTTCATTGTGAGTTTTGTCACAAAGATTTAACCATAGACTTGTATAGCTTCAATGTACGAGAACGTTTTAAACTTTTAGATAATATTTTGAACATCATAATTTTAAAGAGCTATTTTCAAATCATCACAAGCTTGCAAAATTATTGTTGTAATCTTTTGATGATGCTTTTATTATTTAGTAGATATTGTGTGTATGTTGATGTGAGTGACTTCTAGTTTATCCAAGAAAGATCCATATTAAAATAAATTCGTATTTGAGTGTTTTTGGTTATATTGTTATTAAAAACGTGTTGTTGAGTCTGTTAGTTCCCTTTTATTTATGAATAAAAATACTAAAATCATATTCTCAAGAGTGAAATATTTTTATTTAACTCGTGTAAATTTTTTCGAAAATCAAAACTGATTTTTCTCAGCGTTAAATATTGACGCACATTTTTGCCTTTTCAAATTTTAAAACATCTCCTACTTTGACGAAAGTTCTTATTCAAGTTTTTTAGTGTTTTAAGACTTGATATATATATATATATATATATATA